>NC_090649.1:61772012-62072012 GCF_040937935.1 Hyperolius riggenbachi
AAAAAGGTCAATGACTGCTGTTGACCGAATCATTACCTCTCTTGGGATATCCAGGGTGATTTTTGTTTTTTCATCTCTGGGATATGCACTTTTATCTAGATCCCTTCATATCAATATCAGTTTGGGGATCTTGTTTTTTGCTGAAGAGTTATCGGGCAACTTCTCTGTTTATTTATCTGCTGTGCTGTCAGACGTCTACTGCTTGAAGATCACCAACTCCAGCAATACCTTCTTTCAACGTCTGTAGACTTACATCATTCAGAAGGTAGTCTTACTAATGACTGTTTTAGCCCTTTTATCACATTTTCAAGCTGTTGCATTGGTCTGCGTGTTTGATATTAAATCATTAAAAAAGTCAACAAAGGTTCAACCAAACCATGTGATCAATCCTGAATTTACATTGTTGAAAAATGTAACCAATGAAGTCCATCCCCACACTCCATCCACCATATTATATTTTTTGGGATTAGTGCACATTGGGACATTTCTTGTCCACCTAGTTTCATCTGTGTGTCTTCTCACCTCTCTGCACCGTCACTTGGGTCAAACAAGATCTAGCAAAAATGTAAAAGTTCATCTGGATCCAATTTATAGCGTAATAAAATCCACAGCCTGCTGTTTTCTAAACTCTGCCTTACAATTCGTGTCTGTTTTAATATTTTCTATACTATTTTTTTGTGTCTGCAAAGCTCTTGCATTTCATTGTATGGAATTTTTTTCCGGCTTTGCACTCCATTTATCTGATTTACACAACAACCAGGCTAAGGAGGCGCTTCACCAGAATTTTTGAGCATTGGACTGAATGCTCCTTCAGGAGAAAGAGTTTGGAATCCAACTCCATAGAACTAGTGGGAACAGCTACTTTAAACAATACATTTCTTTAAAAAGAAATCGTTGATGAGCTTCTCTTCTCTGATGTAAATTTTGTTTTGGGAAAAAAATTGTAACTTTTTTGTCAGTAGGGATTCTCATTCAGATTCTGCATAATTGAAATTTCCATATTTTCAATCGGAAATCAGAAAACAGAAATCAGAATTCCACAGATATCCGATTTACCACAACTCGGTAATTTTAGCCCAATCACAGAACTTGGAAGCATTGGACCAATCAGAGAATACAGAAGGTTTCTGCAAAATCAGATTACCGTGGTCATTTTAGACCAATTACAAGATTCCGTTTTTCCCATTTATGATTTTGTGGGACATTTTTTGCATTTTCTGATGCAACGAATGACAAAAAAAATACTCCTTGGAAATTGGAATATCAGAAATGGGAAAAACGGAAAGTGGAAATTGGCATTGGCAGTAATTGTAATTTCCACAGAATCGGTAATGACATTTTTGACCATCCCTATCCCTAGCTGTCCAAGGTTGTCAGGGACAAGATTGTAGACCTGAACAAGGCTATAGTGGGATACAAGAATATTGCCAAGCAGCTTGGTGGAAGGTGACAAGAGATGGCACGATAATTCGCAAATGGAAGAAACACAAAATAACTGTCAATCTGCCTTGGTCTGGGGCTCCATGTAGGATCTCACTTCATGTAGTTGCAATGATCAGTAACAAAAAGAAAAGATCATCTGTATGGGCAAGGAATCAAACCAATCAGGCAAAAATAAAGCTGAACATAATCTTTATTTAATACACTAAGACAAAAAATGGATAAAAACATTTAAAATAGGGTGACACCCACTGGGAGACTCTGATACGATAATTGAATAACAATCAATCAAAACACCATGTAAAATACAAGGAGTTGGAATGTAGCACCAGACAGAAATAACAAATAGAGCAAGCTCACACCTGCCATCCAGTGTAAAAAAATCTGTATACACAGGAGCAAAAACAATCTGAAGTAATAATTTAATCATACAGCGAAGCGATTACAAGGCACAGAAAACCTCTTAATATAGTGATTCAAAATGCTTGTATCAAGCAAGGAAAAAGAACTGCCATAAGAGCGCTGTTTGATGAGATAAGGTGCAGCCAAGAAAAAATATATATATATATATACAATTACCTGCTGGTGCTTCAGTATCAGTCAATTGGTCCCCGAGTGCGCCCCTCCACGCGTATCGCGGCAACGCCGCTTTCTCAAGAGGTACCGTAGCGTCAATAGTGCGCATTAATATAGTCAGTAAATTGTCTCCGGGGGAAAGGTCAATGTCGGAAGGAGCATGCGTGGCCACGCATGCACACACGCAGTGACGCCGCTCGTCTCACCTGGAGCAAGCAGCGCGCCTGCGTGAACTGTCAACCGGAGGACCAATGTTTATAATGATAGCAGCGATATTTGACATACATAAACAAATGAATATTTAACTATTGCAACATTAAAATACAAGATACTGAGCCTATATAGCTTGAAACTACAAAAAAGAGTGCAAATGTATATAAAATAGAAATATATATATATAATTGAAATAGATAGATGAATAAATGATTGAAAGTCCATCTAGTGGTCAAAATGTAAAATACCAGAACAACAATAATAATGTGCATTAAAACATGGATAATATGTGTGCATATTGCTGGCTCCATATATACATAAAAAAATATAATTTTAAAGCTGCTCCTAAATGCAGCAAGTGCAAAAGGTGAAGAACAATTATGAAAAAGTGCAAAAATGCATGATAAGGTGCTGAGAAGTGATCTTCTTTGGATCATCCACTTGAGTCATATTAGAAGATTCTTACAATGTGGACAATAAGTGTTCATGCAAAAGTGGACAAAGTCGATTACAGATGTACTGTGAAAATAAAAATACATATGTTAGTGTCCAATTCATTGATCTACAAGTGATAGTGACATAGTGGGTGCAATCCTGAAGAGTGAATTGCAAAAAGAGTGACCATACCCATGACCTCTAACCCACAGGTGGACTGTACTCACTCAGCCCAACCCAGGGTATATAATATAAAATGAAAAAAGTGATCCATTTAAAATGCTAAAAAAGGTGCCACACATTTTTTAAAATGCTAAAAAAAGGTGCCACACTAGTGTGGCACCTTTTTTAGCATTTTAAATGGATCACTTTTTTCATTTTATATTATATACCCTGGGTTGGGCTGAGTGAGTACAGTCCACCTGTGGGTTAGAGGTCATGGGTATGGTCACTCTTTTTGCAATTCACTCTTCAGGATTGCACCCACTATGTCACTATCACTTGTAGATCAATGAATTGGACACTAACATATGTATTTTTATTTTCACAGTACATCTGTAATCGACTTTGTCCACTTTTGCATGAACACTTATTGTCCACATTGTAAGAATCTTCTAATATGACTCAAGTGGATGATCCAAAGAAGATCACTTCTCAGCACCTTATCATGCATTTTTGCACTTTTCATAATTGTTCTTCACCTTTTGCACTTGCTGCATTTAGGAGCAGCTTTAAAATTATATTTTTTTATGTATATATGGAGCCAGCAATATGCACACATATTATCCATGTTTTAATGCACATTATTATTGTTGTTCTGGTATTTTACATTTTGACCACTAGATGGACTTTCAATCATTTATTCATCTATCTATTTCAATTATATATATATTTTTCTATTTTATATACATTTGCACTCTTTTTTGTAGTTTCAAGCTATATACAACAACAACAACAAATAACATTTGTAAAGCGCTTTTCTCCCGTGGGACTCAAAGCGCATAAGCATGGCTCCGACCATCGTGGTACAGGGGAAGAATTTTATAAATCTGGAAATGCCAGGCTAAACAGGTGGCTTTTCAGTCTGGATTTGAATAGCTCCAGGGATGGTGCTGTCTTTACTGGGTGTGGTAGGGAGTTCCAAAGAGTAGGGGCAGCATGACAGAAGGCTCTGTCTCCAGATTTTTTGAGGTGCACTCTGGGAGTGACCAAGTTTATAGAACTTGCTGATCTGAGGTTGTGAGAGGTGTGGTGCAGCTTCAGCAAGTCCTTCATGTATCCAGGGCCCAGATTGTGCAGGGATTTGAATGTCAGCAGTCCAATCTTGAAGAGTATTCTCCATTCTACTGGTAGCCAGTGCAGTTAGCGAAGGATCGGTGTAATGTGACAGTGGCGAGGCTGGTTTGTTAGCAATCTGGCAGCAGCATTCTGCACTAATTGCAGGCGACGCAAGTCTTTTTTGGGGAGGCCAGCATAAAGGGCATTGCAGTAGTCCAGCCGTGATGTGATGAAGGCGTGGACTAGGGTTGGAAGATCCTCTGGGGGAATCAGATGTTTAATCTTTGCAATGTTCTTCAGATGAAAGAAGGAAGATTTAACTACAGATGAAATTTGGTTTCTGAAACTCAATTCCCCATCGATTAGTACGCCAAGGCTGCGCACAAGGTTGGAGCTGTTTATGTCTGAATTCCCAATCCTGATTGGTGTTGCTTTAGGATAGAGCTGTTTTGATGGCGAGCACTGGCTTTGGACAAACAGGACCTCAGTTTTGTCAGCATTCAGTTTCAACCAGTTATCATTCATCCATGCCTGAAGCTCAGCTAAGCAAGAGTTTATTTTTGGGGTAGGGTCTGTTCCACCAGGTTTGAAGGACAGGTATAGCTGTGTGTCATCGGCGTAGCAGTGGTACGTCAGGCCATGTCGTTGGATAAGTGTACCGAGTGGCAACATGTAGATTGCAAACAGCAGAGGGGATAGGATTGATCCTTGTGGCACTCCGAATTGTAGAGGTGCAGGTTTGGACATTATAGGTCCTAGGGATACTCTCTGTGTTCTGTCAGTCAGGAATGATCTGAACCACTGGAGGACTGATCCACTGATGCCACAGTACTCCTGCAGTCTGTTAAGCAGGATTTCATGGTCAACTGTATCAAAAGCAGCTGAGAGATCCAACAGGATTAGGATGGAGCATTCCCCTCTGTCCCTTGCCATGAGCAGATCGTTGCAGACTTGGATGAGGGCTGTTTCACAGCTGTGGTGTTTCTTAAAGCCAGATTGTAGAGGGTCCAGGATGTTGTTTACTGACAGCCTGGTTTCAAGTTGCAGATAGACAGCCTTTTCAATAACTTTACCTAAGAAGGGGAGGTTGGAGACAGGTCTGTAGCTGCTCATAGCATCTGGATCCATGGAAGGTTTTTTGAGAAGGGGCTTGATGATTCCTTCTTTTAGAGAGGTAGGAAACCTCCCTGCTTGCAGAGAGCAATTTACTATTTTGTGAAATGCTGGACCAAGCAGGTCAGGGCATTTCAGCATATGTTTAGTTGGTCCAGGGTCCAGGTCGCAGGTTGTCTGGTGGAGACGACAGAGGGTGTCTGAGATCTCTTCCTCACTAATACTTTTGAAATCAGTCCAGGGTGTTAGGTTGTTTTTGCAGCTATTTCCATTAGTTGCATGAGTCTTGGGTGCTGTGGACTGAATGAGAGACCGAATAGAAGATACTTTGTCGGCAAAGTAGCAGGCAAATTTCTCACATAGCTCCTTTGAGGGAGTTATAGTGGGTTTTAGACAGGATGGATTACATAGTCTATCAACTGTGCGGAATAGTTGGGCTGGTCTGTTGGCGGCCTTTGCGATCTCCTGTGATAGGTAGGAGGATTTTTTCTTGGTGATCGCATTTTGGTAGCTTTCCCGGTGAGAGACAAGGGTGTGTTTATCTTTTGAATTCTGAGATTTTCGCCTCAGGCTCGCCTATAGGCTCAGTATCTTGTATTTTAATGTTGCAATAGTTAAATATTCATTTGTTTATGTATGTCAAATATCGCTGCTATCATTATAAACATTGGTCCTCCGGTTGACAGTTCACGCAGGCGCGCTGCTTGCTCCAGGTGAGACGAGCGGCGTCACTGCGTGCGTGCATGCGTGGCCACGCATGCTCCTTCCGACATTGACCTTTCCCCCGGAGACAATTTACTGACTATATTAATGCGCACTATTGACGCTACGGTACCTCTTGAGAAAGCGGCGTTGCCGCGATACGCGTGGAGGGGCGCACTCGGGGACCAATTGACTGATACTGAAGCACCAGCAGGTAATTGTATATATATATATATTTTCTTGGCTGCACCTTATCTCATCAAACAGCGCTCTTATGGCAGTTCTTTTTCCTTGCTTGATACAAGCATTGTGAATCACTATATTAAGAGGTTTTCTGTGCCTTGTAATCGCTTCGCTGTATGATTAAATTATTACTTCAGATTGTTTTTGCTCCTGTGTATACAGATTTTTTTACACTGGATGGCAGGTGTGAGCTTGCTCTATTTGTTATTTCTGTCTGGTGCTACATTCCAACTCCTTGTATTTTACATGGTGTTTTGATTGATTGTTATTCAATTATCGTATCAGAGTCTCCCAGTGGGTGTCACCCTATTTTAAATGTTTTTATCCATTTTTTGTCTTAGTGTATTAAATAAAGATTATGTTCAGCTTTATTTTTGCCTGATTGGTTTGATTCCTTGCCCATACAGATGATCTTTTCTTTTTGTTACTGTGCAGTTATTCTGCATCTGATGGGACACTTATTATGGTGTTTTTCATCTAATTTAGACTCAGTTGTTACTGTGTTAAGTAGTTGCAATGATCATCATGAGCAGTGCTACTTGCAAATTTTTAGCAAAGTAATTTTCACATTGATAATGCTTTTTTCGATTCTGAGAAAAATTTTGTGAAAATAGTTTGTACTTTCACACATGAAAAACCATTATTTTACTGCGAAAATATGGAAAACAATGTTTTACCTAAAAAAAAAAAATAATAATATACAACGGAAACATGAAACATTGCTATTTTTACTGCAAAAATTCACGAAGAGCACACAAAGAAAATCAAAGACAACAACATTTATTCTTGATGGCATTTTTGCTTATAATTCAAATTTAACATTATTTTTGTGCAGCATGTTGCCATTTTCGCTTATCACTGATCATGAAAACAATAGCAGCCGAAAACTACACAAGGAAAATGTGTCAATGATCTCAGGTCAGCTTGGACTATAATTAGCAAGAAAACAATTGGTAACACACTATATCGTGAAGGACTCAAATCTTGCCCACAAGGTCCTCATGCTCAAGACAAGAACCCATCTGAATGAACCAGAGGAAAACTGGGTGAAAGTGTTGTGGTTAAATGAGAACAAAATCAAAGTCTTTGGCATCAACTTAACTCGCCATGTTTTGAGGAGAAGGAATGGCTTCCAGTGATGAGTCTAAAATCTTAAAATGTGACATTAATATATGATATAGGAACCCTTTGCAGGTGTTTTAGATTCATTATCTGATTAGTGTCTGACACTTTGAGCCTAGAATAGTGAACCTTTTCACAATATACTAATGAACTAGGCTTTTGATTTTAGGGTTTTCATAAGCCGTAAGCCTTAATCATCACAATTTTAACAAATAATTGCTTGAAATATCTTGCTTTGCATGTAAATAGTCTATTTCATATATTAGTTTCACCTTTTAAGTTGAATTCTTGAAATAAATGGACTTTAGAACGATACTTAATTTTTTCGAGTATAACCTGTATGATACTAGCCCTACTAAAAAATGATGATGTGAAGTCCTTTTCTGTTTTCCAGTGTAGGAAGAGTTAAAGAAATCCTGTATTGAGAAAAACCTCCCCTGCGGGGTACTCACCTGGGGTGGGGGAAGCCTCCGGATCCTATTGAGGCTTCCCCTGTCCTCCTAAGTCCCACGGCAGCAGAGATCAAGCTCCCTGAACAGCGGGGATGAAAATATTTACCTTCCCAGCTCCAGCGCAGGTGCAGTACCGGCTCTCCACCTTAGAGATAGGCGGAAATAGACGATCGCTGTCGGGCCACCCTACTGCAAGTCTCCTGCGCCTGCGCAATAGAGCGGACTCGGCTATTTTCACCTATCTCCGGGCAGAAAGCCGCAGCAGCGCCCCCGCTGGAGCCAGGAAAGGTAAATAAATCAGCGCTTGTCAGGCTTGTTGAGGGAGGATTCCAGGACACTTCCGGGGAGCCAGCACTGGACTGCCTGCAGCTACAGGGGAGGGGGAAGCCTCATTGTGACCCTGAGGCTTCCCCCTCCCGAGGTGAGTACCCCTCAGGGGAACTTTTTTTGTTACAGGGTCTCTTTAAAGAAAATCTGAAGTCTAATTTTTTACCTTATGTTTTTATAAAATCTTCTTTAGTATTAACTTCTAAGTGGAATCGCTGCATTCCTGCGGCAGATGAGTGATTTATTATGGACATATAGCCCTCCAAAGATCCCTGGCTCACTGGGCTTTTCTTCCTGGAAGAGGAAGAACTTTGTGCTGTAGCTTTGTCTCCTCCGTTGTCAATCTCTGCCGATCGCCATCTCTCCCCGCCCCTCTCAGTCTTCTTTCACTGAGAGGCACGGGCAGGAGAGGAGATCGGTTGATTGCGAGATTGATTGTGTACAGGCGGAGCTACAGCGCAAAGCTTTGCCTCCCCAGGGCAGCATGATCTGCGACATGCAAAGTCGTGGAACTTTGCAGGTCTATTTCTCTATAATAAATCACTTATCTGCCACGGGGATGCGGAGATTCCACTTAGAAGTTAATACTGAAGAGGATTTTATAACAACATAAGTTTTTATCTGTGCAAAAAAGCTTGTCTGTGCTATTGGACCATCTGATCGAAGTCAGTCCCCTTTTCAGAAGAGCTTAAAGTGGAATATAACCCTGCATTTCAACTATGCTCTAAAACATTATATACAGCATATTCTATGCAACCAGCATTTTTTTTTACTAGACCAGCATTGGAAGGGTTACACACAGAGCTTTAAAGTTCCGTTGAGAGAAATGCTGCCTCAGCCAAAGATTAGATAGATACATTTAAGTAAACACGATGTAACAAGTGAGGAATGTGACTCACTCTCTCTCTCTCTGTGTCCGGGAGCTCCTGCATAGTCAGTGTGTGTCACATTCCACACTGGTTACATTGTGTTTACTTAAATGTATCTATCTAAACTTTGGCTGTGGCAGCATTTCTCTCCACGGAACTTTAAAGCTCTGTGTGTAACCCTTCCAATGCTGGTCTAGTAAAAAAAAATGCTGGTTGCTTATAATATGCTGTGAATAATGTTTTAGAGCAAAGTTGAAATGCAGGGTTATATTCCGCTTTAAACAGTGAGAGACAGATTGAGATAAGGCGCCAATGCAGGAAAGTTCAAAGGGTCATTACTTCTGCTGTTTTACTGCTTAAAAGACAGTGGGGCCAATCTAATTTACTTTTTCTCCTAGGTTTTCTCCTAGCTGTTATTTGAAAACTATAAATAAAATGCATTTTAAAGGAAACCTAAACTGAGAAGGATGTGGATTTTTCATTTTAAAATAATACCAGCTGCCTGACTCTCCTGCTGATCCTGTGTCTCTAATACTTTTAGCCGCAGCCCCTCATCAAGCATGCAGATCAGGTGCTCTTACTGAAGTCAGACTGGTTTAGCTGCATGCTTGTTTCAGGTGTGTGATTCAGCCACTACTGCAGCCAAAGAGATCAGCAGGAAGCCAGGCAACTGGTATTGTTTAAAAGGAAACATCCATATTCCTCTCAGTTAAGGTTCCCTTTGAACTACCACCAAGCAAGAAAATAGACTAATTTTGACATTTATTTACCTACTTTTCTCCATTTCAATTGCAGGGTGTAAAAGTTATATTAAACAAAAGATACAAAATGATTTCCTAGGAGAAAAGTGAAAAAGTGAGTCCAGGGTGTGGATCCTAAACTACAACTGTGATAGTCTGATGTTTGTTATAAATAAAGCTCTACAGCTAAAAATAAAAACCTGAGACTTTTTTCTTTGCTACTAATGTTCTATTTATTATCCATAACACACATACAATTCATTATCTCATTAGTTTATTTTGCCTCAGATTTGCTTTAATCACAATGAATCATAAAGTTGTTTATTCAAGCTGTTATCAATAATACAGTTTATACATACATAAATAAAAAAAAAACGGGATAGTTTAATTTATGTTTACCTCACTAAAATCAACAATTACAGTGTACAGCTCGAATAAAATTGTTAAAGTGTACCTGAAGTGAAGAAAATATGTTCATAGGGATACGTACCTTGGGAGGGGGGAGCCTTTGGATCCGTGCATGCATGGCAATTTTATGAGGTGCGGCAGAGGGGAGATGGACATTATAGGAGGAAGAAGCCTTTAAGCATGCGTAGAGCGAACCCGCAGATTTTCTGTTTCCGTGTCATAGGATGACTTTGTGCAGAGTTCAATGAAATTCAAATCGGACAAACTGGGAGGAGGAACATTTGTCAATCTGGCCATTGAGTATATGCACAATGCCAAATATATACATGGGTATGCTTAAATTCATACCCAGAAACTCTGATCAGGGTCCCTATAAAAGATAAATGAGGTGACATGTGACATGATGAGATAGACATGTGTATGTACAGTGCTAAATACACAAATAACTATGCTGTTTATTTTTTTCTTTATCTGCCGGACTATAGTGTAACCATCATTGATAAGGAATTACAGCAAAAAAACTCTTTCCCAGCAGAAAATGGCTTCTGAGAGCAGGAAAGAGATAAAAAGGTTCAATAATTCATAGATTTTAGCTCTAGCATACGTCAATGTGTGTGTCATTGAGCAGAGACAATAAAACAGTAAAATGTAGATTTAAAAGCAATATAAAACTGTGGGATGTCTAAAAAAGGTCATGTTTAGGAGAAAAAGAATAGATACAATTGTTTATCTCATAAGTTTATTTTAACCTTGTGTTTCCTTTCAGCCTGGTACACACTTTCAATTATGATTGGCCAATCATTGCCCAATTCTAGTACCTCCATGTAGTATTAGGACCTGTTTCCAGATTGGATGCAGAAAAACGGACTCCAATGAATGCCTATGGGAAAATCTGCATCAGAAAAATCACATTTAGTGGAAAAAGGCCCATAGGCATTCATTGGAGTTTTTCTGCATCCATTCTGCATCCAATCTGCGTGTAGCGGAAACAGGCCCTTAGAGTTTACCTACACATCTTCTGACCCTCATACTACATGAAGATGCTCAAATTGTATAGCGATTGGCAAATAAAAATATATAGTGTCTACCAGGCTCTCAGTCCGGCCCAACCTCCATAGAAAAACACGTTGCTAGCCTAGGGGTGTGTCTGTATAGCATTGTTCCCCAAATTGTTGCCCGCTGCATCATTTCCCAGTCACCAATGATTGGCAATTATTGCATGTGTGTATTTAGCTTTAGAGATGATCTAATTAACATTTAAAGGATACTCGAAGTGACAAGTGAAATGATGAGATAGATATGGGTATGTACAGCGCCTAGCACGCAAATATAACTAGGCTGTGTTCCTTTTTTCTTTCTTTGCCTGAAAGAGTTAAATATCAGGTATGTAAGTGGCTGACTCAGTCCTGACTCAGGAAGTGACTATAGTGTGACCCTCACTCATAAGAAATTCCAACTATAAAACACTTTCCTAGCAGAAAATGGCTGCTGAGAGCAAGAAAGAGATAAAAAGGCACCCACTGAATGGAAGTTGCTAAGTCTAAGGCCCAGTGCACACCAAAATCTCTAGCAGATCCGCAAAATGCTAGAGGTTTTTGAAGCAGATTTTCAGAGTGATTCTAGACATGTTTAGAGAGGTTTTCTAAACATGCCTAGTGTTGTTTTTTTGAGCGTTTTTGTGTAGCAGATTTCATAAATTGTTACAGTAAAGCTGTTACTAAACAGCTTCTGTAAGAAAAACGCCTGGAAAACCGCTCTGATCTAGCGTTTTTCTAAGCGGTTTGAGCTTTTCCTATACTTTACATTCAGGCAGAAATGCATCTGCAAACTGCAAAAATGCTGCAAGTGCCACGTTTGCGGTTTGCTAAAAACCTCAAACCGCTGATGTGCACCATCCCATTGAGATACACTAGCCAAGCCTTTTCACAGGCAGCAGCGGTTTTGAAAACGCTACCAAAAACGCTTGGTGTGAACCAGCCCTGACAGCCAAAATAGTGTGCCAGTGAGTAGGCTGGCTGGTATCTTATCATCTTGGAAGTTTTATTTAGCAACTGCCATTCAGAAAATGCTTTTGAAAACATAGAAAACCCTGATAATCCTCCCATGAGGAGATGGAGTAGTCCAAAACATGTCAGTCCTGTCGCATTTTAGCAGCATAATTGTTTTTTTTCACTATAGTGGTCATTTAACCAAAACAACCATAACAATTTGTAGATTTGCTTTAGGGTAAAAAACAAACAAACAAACAAACGAAGCAACAAAAAAATATTTCAACTGACTGTTCTCACTAGTTGTATTGCGTTTAATTCATTACTCTTTCTGCCAATTAAGCATTCAGTCCATTTTCTGAACATCCAGAAGAAGAGCTTCCTCAGCCTCTTGTTTGAATAAATTAAAAAAATGGAATGCAAAATTGGAAACAAATTCCAAATCATGAACCATCCCAAAATGCCAACTGCATCCATATAAAATATGCATATCGAAGCAGTCAGGACTTGTAGGAGATAGTTCAGAAAACAGCAAAATGTGGCTTGTATCACATAGTAGATTGGCGTCAGTCGAATTGTTCCATTGTTGCTTGATCTTATGCTGCATACATGGCGCTGCAAAAAAGTAACTGAAAGTACAGTCGAAACTAGATGGGTAAAGAATGCTGAACTGTGCACCCAAGCATAATAATATACCACAAACAATAGACATTCATTCTTGATTTTATCATTAGTTAGGTCATCTGTTGAATTTTCAAACCTGAGGCTGGTTGCATTATTTATGTGAACGGTCAACAGAGTTTTGAATAGTGGGAAATTGATCATAGAAACAAAGAGAGCAGCTTCAAAAATAGAGAGCAGGGATGCAGCAATCATCAACAGTACAATCTTTTGGTTTACAAAGGTCTTTAGACGTTGAAAGAAGAGGTTGCCAAAGTTGGAGATCTTTAAGCAGCTGACAGCTGATATCAGAGCAGAAGAATGCACACACATGCAATCGGCTGCAACCTCGCTAAAAGCAAAGATGTAAAACCAAACAACTCGAGGGGAATTCCACAAGATGGCCAGCATTAGACCTGAAGACAGAAAAATCAGCCTGGAAATTCCAACAAAGGTGATGACATGGTGAAAAGCAGACAATGGTTTTCTTTTCATCCAATCAAAAATGCTTGAAACGGCCACAAATAAATGTGCCGAGAATCCTGCTAGGAAGAAAATCCCCATTGCAATGGGAAAAACCAGACCTCGGATGTCACTCTGTTCATTCACTAAGTTAGTCATTTCTACAGTTGTGTAAGTGAGAGACCTCGGGAAATGGACAAGAAGCTTACTGAGTTTATTCCATGAGTGACCTTATTATTTGACATCCAGTATTAAAATAAATAATGCAAATCTAAATGCAAAATACTGCTACTACCAATGTATATGCTAATCTCATGCAATAACCAGATAACATGCTTTGCATCGGGAAATTTAACTAACACTTGTCTCCAGTCAAAAGCTGAAATAATTTGTAAGTAGTAATGAATGTGCACACAGTTTCATTTTTTCGTGGCGATGCCTTTAGTATATGCATTTTGTTTTTTAGAGGATTTAAAGGAAACCTAAAAGTAATTGAAAAAAAGTCAGATTAACTTACCTGGGGCTTCTACTAGTCCCCTGAAGCCGCCCTGTGCCTGAGCCATGACAAAGCGAATCTCCAGTCCCCCGCAGTGACCCACTTTCATTTCCAGCAACTGAGCAAGTCGATGGCCACTGCATTAAAAGATAATCTAACCCTAAAATCCTGCCTACCAAAACCAGGATTGAAAGCTTTCATAAACAAATGTGCATTTATGATCGGTAAAAAGATTTACAGCATAAAATTTACTACCACAAAAAGTTGTAGAAGAACAACATTCAAACAGTTAAACACAGCACCCTGTTTTTCAGTGAAAAGCTCCTTGCTTCAGTGGGCAGCTTCTGGCCATATCCGAAGAGGTGATAACATTGTCTTTTGTTTACATTACTTTGTCATATGCATTTAGTAAACAATAAGCAAACTGCTGAAACTGAGCTGTACTGAGCTGAGAAGCAGAGAGAGCTGAGAAGTGATTACTAAATAGATTTTAATTCATAAATGCAGCAGCTATGCAATGAAATGCACAGGCAGCTTTCAGAGTAGATCAACTGTAATTTAACATTTTTAGACAGCCAATATTACTATTACTTGTGCACAAAATCACATATGATAATTGTATGGGTAATAAAAAGTAGGAAAATACATTTTTATTGAATGTTATGTCAGAGTTTTATCCCACCCAAAGAAAACTGAATGTTTATAGGATAAAATAAAACAAAAAATATCTTCTTTGTAAAAGTGCTAACCTATGTAAGTTTTTTTTTTTTTTTTTTTTTTTTTTTTTAACAAACCAACCAGCTTAAGAAAACCCAACCAATTTAGACAGACTTCATGAAACTTTTAGTGTCGGGTTTAGCATCTCATCATGGTTTGCAAAAAAAAAAAAAAAACACACATGGCAAAGGTGAAATGATGTGGAAATTTCCATTGTGGTTCATAACTTTGTAACTTTGTGCCTATTACTTTCATTTATTTGACTTAAAATCATGCAACCTTATCTACCTAATCTACATTTTGGAGAACGTCTAAGTGGGATGTGGGTAGGGATTAGTGTTGCTCATTACAACATCGTAATTACAGGTAACTGATAATTACGGGCTGACAGAGCCGGGACAAGGTCCTCAAGCACCCAAGGCTGAGACACCAAAGTGCGCCCCTCCATCCCTGCCACCCCAGCCATCACACACTGATTGCTATTAGACTAAGAGGTGCCACAGGGCCCACAACCTCCCCAACACATTAATATCTACTTATCTGGCTTGCAGTCACTGCTATGTATCCCCTTTTCTTATTTCTTTCTGCTTCAAACACAATTAGGAATGACAGCTGAATGAATTCTGCGCTACCTCCTACACTGCGCCCTGAGGCTGGAGCCTCTCCAGCCTATGCCTCGGCCCGGCCCTGCGGGCTGATTAAGCAATTACGGAGCCAGAATCATCATCCGTGATCAGCCACAATTACGGATGGTGATTCCGAATGCATCCGTAATTCTATCCGCATGATGTGACCTGTAATACGGGTTTATGAGCCGTAATTACGAGTGTCAATATACTGTATATATAATTAGTGGTTAAGAGCAAAGCCCCCGTACATGCCAGAAATACCAAATTTGCAGGGTAAGTTAAGGGGGACAGTGGGTGTAAGAAGAAAAAAACGTTTTTAATAGTTTTTGAGAAAATCAATTTTAAATTTCTTGAGCTGAAAGAGGGAAATGTTTTAATGGCTGCTGATTTTAGCAGTTAATAGCAAAGCCGCTGAATGTGCTAGAAACAATACATTTGCAGGATATGCTAAGAAAAAAAAGTGGGAACAAGAGGAAAAAATAAAAAAAAAACCTTATAGTTTTTGAGAAAACGGACAATACAGTTAGAGGGGAAAAAAAGTAGCAAATCACTGTTCTAAAATGACAGATAATGTATTAACATGTACAGTATATAAATGTATTTATCTTCAATATATTTGATATCGATTTGATTCGAAATTTCGCGTTACTATAATTACGCATGCGAAATTTGCTATTACGATGCGAAATTATGGTAGCGTAATTTCCATTAAAATCGTAATTGAAAATACCGTAAGCGTAATTTTCAACGCGTAATTTCGCGTTTTGTTCATAACGTAATTTCGCTTTAAACCATAACGTAATTTCGCGTTAAACCATAACGTAATTTCGCATTTCTTCGTAATTTCGCGAATTTCGTAATTACTTGTTAGCAGGGTTGCTCGCGAATTTTTGCCAAATTTTCGTCTGCATGGCGAATTTTGATGCGAAATATTACTACATGGCGAATTTTATATGCGAAATAGCATTCCGTAACGCGAAAACGAAGCGAAAATTAACGCTTACAGTAATATGGACTATCGCGAAATTACGTTATGTAACTACGCTTACAAACGGTTGCATGCAAGGCAAACGTAATTTCGCGATACCCACTGTAATGCGAAAATCACGCGAAAATTACGCTTATGCAGAATTTCGCGAAATCCTTCATTACGATTATGTACTTACGGCCATAATCATAATTACACTAATTATGCGAAATTTCGCGAAATCATAATTAAGTTATTACGCTCATCTCTAGATTTGACCCTTGCTTTTGGATAACGATGACGATTTGATTGCCGCCTGGATTGACCCTCGCTCCGAATAACGACTTTTTTTCTGCCGCCTGCCCTGCTATGGCTTCCAGCTCCCGTAGACGCCTCTCCCCACGAACCCTGATGCAGGAGTTTGATGACAGCGAGGATGAGCAGCTGTTTTTTTTCAGACTCAAGTGACAGCTATGTGGCGAACATATCATCTGACTCAGAGTCTGACAGCGATGACTTCACCGAAGAGGTTGAGAACATCCGCACATGGATTGTTATAGACCCTACCCAGAATAATCCTGCCTCCCCACGATTCCCATTTACAGGCAAACCCGGCCAAAAAGTTCCCTGTGACCCTAACCCCCTGGCCTATTTGAAACTTTTTTTGGACGAGGCCATAATCCAAAATATAGTGGAGGAGACCAACCGCTATGCGGAACAGCAGCCTGGTCCAATCAGGAGGTTTGCTAGGGGAAAAAGGTGGGTACCAGTCAACCAGGATGAGATGTGGCTATTCCTGGCCATCCTCATCCTCCAGGGAGTTGTGGGGAAACCCCGCCAGACAACATATTGGAGCACCAACCGACTGATTGCTACACCTTTTTTTGGGACTGTCATATCACAAAACAGATTTAGCCTCATCATGAAAAACCTGCATTTCATGAATAATGAGACCTTTGATGAGGCCACCCATCCTGCCCCAAAACTGTGGAAGATCTACGACCTATTTTAAATGGTCATTCGCAAATTTCAGTCCGTGTATGTTCCAGAACGAGACGTAAGCGTGGATGAGAGCCTAATGGCGTATAAGGGGAGACTTGCCTGGAAACAGTATATCTCTTCCAAGCGTGCCAGATTTGGAATAAAATCGTTCCTATTGTGCGAATCTAATTCCGGATATATTTGGAATGCCATTATCTATACTGGCAAAGGCACACAATTTGACTCCAGCTACAGCCAGTTTGGCCTTGCATCTGCCTCTGTCCTCTCCCTCATATCACTGCTTCTTGGTCAGGGATATTGCCTGACCACAGATAATTACTACACCTCCCCTGAACTATATGAATACCTCATCAGACACAAGACTGATGCATATGGCACTGTCCGGCCTAACCGTCGCGATCTGCCTTCAGCCTTTTCTGCTCAGAAGCTGAAGCCAGGGGAAATCGTGGCGTGGCAGAAGGGTAAGATGATGGCCCTCCACTGGAAAGACAAAAAAGATGTTGCACTTATGTCCACAGTGCATAACACTGACACTGCTGAAGCCAAGAATCGTGCTGGGAAGACAATCCAGAAACCCCAGGTCATTCTGGATTATAATCAGACAATGGGTGGGGTGGACCGTGCTGACCAGTGCATAACATTCTACCCCGTTGTGCGCAAACAGCAGCGCAAATATTATAAGAAAATCTTTAGACATCTGGTGGAGCAGTGTCTTTGGAACTCTTATGTCCTCTACAAGAAACAAAATGACAGGCCTCTTCCTCACTGTGACTACATTTTGAAGGTTTGTGAGGAAATATGCTTACAACATCAGAAACCACAAACTGAGGCAAATAGACCAGGACGTCGGGGCTCCTATGTCGTAAATCCAGTGCGACTCACAGGACGTCATTTTGTAGAGCACGTGCCACCCACCGAGCGCAAAGCAACACCTACCCGCATGTGCATGGTATGCTGCTCTAAGAGGGGGCCGAATGGAAAAAAATTGCGCAAGGAGACGCGCTTTTACTGCCCGGATTGCGATGTGGGACTTTGTGCTGTCCCTTGCTTTAAAATATTTCATACTCAGGAAGTGTATTGATGTTTCAATATTTTTTGTGCTGCAACTGCTGCTTAAAGAGAACCCGAGGTGGCTTTGTATAACGTTAGTGGGGCACAGAGGCTGGTTGGGCACACTAACACCAGCCTCTGTTGCCCCATGGTGTGTGTCAAAGACCCCCCTGCTCGCCGCTATACCCCCGCAATGCTGGCGACACGCAGCGTGTCGCCAGCACAATGTTTACCCTAGCGCTGTCTGTCAGCGCCGCTCCGCCGCCTCCTCCGCATCGCCGCTACCCGCCCTCGTCCCTTCCCTCACGCTGATTGGAGGGAAGGGACGAGGGCGGGTAGCGGCGATGCGGAGGAGGCGGGGGAGCGGCGCTGACAGACAGCGCTAGGGTAAACATTGTGCTGGCGACGCGCTGCGTGTCGCCAGCACTGCGGGAAGGATAGCGGCGAGCAGGGGGGTCTTTGACACACACCATGGGGCAACAGAGGCTGGTGTTAGTGTGCCCAACCAGCCTCTGTGCCCCACTAACGTTATACAAAGCCACCTCGGGTTCTCTTTAATCTGAATTAAGATGTTTTTTCTGTTTACGTAATGTTACTATTAAATGTTTTTTTTTTGCCATGATTTTAGTGTTTTATTATTTTATTATGCTTAGGATAAGCACCAAAACCTTGTTTGGTAATGATTTGGTAAGTTACAGGCCTGAAATATAAAAAAAAAATATTCAATGGAAAATCCCATAGACTTTTTTGGACAGAAATTAGGGGAGAATTGAAACGCCCAGGAGGTTAAAAAATGTTCGCATGTCAATATCCTCAGAAAAGTCCCACGCCAATATCATCTAATGCTGCGAACTTGATTGCAGATGTCCGCTGCTCCGTGCACCCGATGCCACACAACGCCGCTCTCCACACAACTCTAGCTATACTAAGTATAGGTGTCCCTTATGTGTTCTTCTGTATCCCTTATGTTTCCTCTATGTGTCCCTTATGTGCCATCTGGTGTCCCTTATGTGTCCTCCATGTGTTCCTTATGTGCCATCTGGTGTCTCTTATGTTCATTTGTGTCCCTTATGTTTCCTTCATGTGTCCTCCTGTGTCACTTATGTGTCCTCCATGTGTCCTCAGGTGTCCCTTATGTTTCCCCTGAAGTGCTATCCTGTGTCCCCTTATGTGTCCTCCTTCCTGTATCCCCTTCGGTCCCTCATGGGTCCCTGGTGCCAAACCTACTCCCCTCTCTCCTCGTCTATCTACAACCCCCCTCCTTTGTGTCTCCGCCCCCCCCCCCCTCCCAGTGTAAGTGTAGAAGTGATCGGGCAGCCACAGTCCATGCCCCCGGGGATTGCAGACATCCGTCTAGTGAAAGTCTTGTACTGATGACACAATCAGTACAAGACTTTCACTAAAGTCAGCCAGATGGATGAGAAGCAGGTCTGCATTTCTCGTGGGCACATAGACTAGATTAGCCCGATCATCACTTCTACACTTACACGGTGGGGCACGGAGACACAAGCAGGGGGGGGGGGTGCAGGCAGGGATTCCCCAACATAGCGGCGGATCGGTGGTTTGTATCGGCGAACGTCTGGAAGATGGGGATTCCCTGCCTTTGCCATATAAAAACCAGGGACTTTTTCACCCCATTTTTTGGGAGAAAAAGTATGTCATATACGGTTGAGAATACGGTAGTAAACAGAGATCGTCAAGGAGATGCAAATAATTTTGCGTTTATGCAGAATTATACAAATTGTGCATGCAAATGTATGTAGCTTGAAAATGGACCGATTTAATTTGACCTCAGCAGGATTTAAATGTTTTATGTTTAAGCTGCATATGTTTGCATACCAAATTTGTTCGATCTGACAATAATGTCAAAAACACCTGATCTGCTGCATGCTTGTTCAGGTTCTATGGCTAAAAAGTATTAGAGGCAGAGGATCAGCAGGATAGCCAGGCAACTGGTGTTGCTTATAAGCAAATAAACATGGCAACCTCCATATACCTCTCACTTCAATTGCCCTTTAAGTATAAATACACTAATGCATAAACAGGTTAATGATTTTGCCACATTTTTGGGGGGGAAAAAGAAATAAATCATATCCATTCACTTTTTACTTTCTCTAAATAAACATGCTCTACATTCACTATGTATGAAGACTATTTGCAAACCAGGTACCGGCAGCAGATGGTTTTGGAAAACAACCACAGTGGGTTGTTTGCATGCTGAAAAGAACTCGGCAGCTACTGTTTTAGGCTAAATTTGCATGCTGGGATCCTATCAGATGTGGAGTCTGATCAATCCAACTGCTTTATCTGAAATGAATGTAACACAGCAATCATAAGATCCTTGTGTCACAACTATTTTGTACTGGTAATTTCACACATCCGCCCATTTCTCTAAAGGTGTATCGTATTTTTCGGAATAGAAGACAATGTTCTTCCCCAAAACTGGGTGGAAAAATTGGGTGTGTCTTATATTCCCAAGAATATTGTGGCCCCCGGAATATACTTACTGTTGTGCTCCTCACCTCCCCGTCTTGCTCTGGTCATCCAAGGGCATTGCCATTCAGAATAATGCTTTTCAGGATCCCTGCTGCCACGCTCCCTTTCACCACAGCCTCTGTCTGTAGACTGCAGCAATGCGGTGTACACCGCTGCCACCACCATCCTCCCTGGTTCCAGCGTTCTCCTCAGCACTTCCTAGTTACAGTCCCTCAACTATGTGACCTGCAGTGCATGTGTGCCTCACATCGTGCGTGACCCCAGGGCACATGTCGCAGGTCATGCAGTAGAGGAACTGTAACCAGGAACTGCCGAGGAGGACAGTGTAACCAAGGAGGATGGCTGTGGCATGTGTACACCACATAGCTGAAATCTACAGATAGAGAATGTTGCCCTGAGGAGCAAGGCTGATGGAATCCTGAACACCTTCATCCTTAATATACTTACCGCTGTGCTCCTCTCCTCCTCCATCTCACTCTGCTCATTTGAGGGCGCTGTCTGAATAATACTCTTCAGGATGCCAGCCGCCACACTCCCCTTCTCTATCTGTAGACAGCAGCCTTCCAGTGTACAGGCGTCGCACCATCCACCCTGGTTAGTTTCCTCCTCTTCACTTCCTAGTTACAGTCCCTCTACTGTGTGACGCACGTCTGCCTCACATCACGTATGACCCAGGCCAGGACACGAGTGCTGCCGCAGGTCACACAGCAGAGGAGCTTCAACCAAGAAGGGCCGAGGAGGACGCTGTAATAAGGGAGGATGGTGGTGGTGGCGCGTGCATCCTGTATTGCTGCAGTCTACAGACAGTCTACAGACAGAGACTATGGTGTAGAGGAGCATGGTGGCTGGGATCCTGAACACCTTCATCCTCAATACCGGTGCACCTTTGGATGACCAGAACGAAACAGAGAAGGAGAGGATCAAGGCAGCAGAATCAGGTGAGATGTTTTATGCGTAATTAGTGAAGTGTAATGTAGAGCAGTTGGTGGTAGCAGTAGGGGTTAGTTAGTGAAGTGCAGTGTTGTGTAGTTGGTGGTGGCAGCAGGAGTTAGTGAAGTGTAGTTGATGGGAACAGTAGGAGTTACTGACTTGTAGTGCAGTGGAGCTAGGCTGCACTATCAAAAAACCTAGGTTTAGGTAGAGATGTCGCGAACCTCCGATTTTCGGTTCACAAACCCTGTTCGCGAACCTTCACGGAAGGTTCGGTTTGCGTAAAAGTTTGCGAACCGCAATAGACTTCAATGGGGAGGCAAACTTTGAAAAATAGAAAAAATTATGCTGGCCACAAAAGTGATGGAAAAGATGTTTCAAGGGGTCACATGGAGGGGGGCATGGCGGAGTGGGATACATGCCCAAAATCCCGGGGAAAAATCTGGATTTGACGCAAAGCAGCATTTTAAGGGCAGAAATCACATTGAATGCTAAATTGCAGGCCTAAAGTGCTTTCAAGACAAGACAAGACAAGACAAGACAAATAACATTTATATCGCGCTTTTCTCCTGGCGGACTCAAAGCGCCAGAGCAGCAGCCACTAGGGCGCGCTCTATAGGCAGCAGCAGTGTTAGGGAGACTTGCCAAAGGTCTCCTACTGAATAGGTGCTGGCTTACTGAACAGGCAGAGCCGAGATTCGAACCCTGGTCTCCCGTGTCAGAGGCAGAGCCCTTAACCATTACACCATCCAGCCATCTTGCATGGGTATACATCAATCAGGAAGTGTAATTAGAGTTCTGCTTGACACTGACACACCAAACTCACTGTGTAACGCACCGCAAACAGCTGTTTGCGTAGTGACGGCCGTGCTGGACTGGTGAGCACCGTGGCCAGAGTGTAGGCCGTGGCGTTTTTCAAGCACATATGGTCGCCGGGCTGTGGTAGCTCAATGATAGAACAACAGTGACTGTCCAGCTGATTAAATTTGGTCTGACCACAATGAAGCAACAACCTTATTATCTTTTGTGTGCCACCCCCACCCGAGACACTCAAATAGCCGGCGTTCATTGCTTCATTGTGATACGCAAGCCCCTTCACCGCGGCAAGGTAATGATCACGAAGGGGGATGGGCACATGTACATGGCTTTTGTTTTTTTGTTGCAACCGCCCGCAGTGCAGCCAGAAAAATTAGCCAGGCATGTACACGCACCAGAAAAATTAGTGTAGCGGCCGCTGCTAGCAATGGCCTTAAAAATTCAGGAATCCGCCTAGAGTCCTGGACCCTGTTGGTGGTGGCGGAGAAGGCAGTCAAGCGGCCTGCAGGCAGAGATGCTGTGTGTGGGGACTGACTTAGTCTTCGGTCGTGCAGTAGCCCTCCGTGATCCATTCCTCATTCATTTTGATAAAGGTCAGGTACTGAACACTGTCGTGACTTAGGCGACTTCTCTTCTCAGTAACTATGCCTCCAGCTGCACTGAAGGTCCTTTCTGACAGGACGCTTGCGGCAGGGCAAGAGAGAAGTTGTATGGCAAATTGGGACAGCTCTGGCCACAGGTCAAGCCTGCGCAACCAGTAGTGCAAGGGTTCATCGTCGCTTTTGGTGGAGGGTGGATCCAGAAGGACTATGGCGAGGAGTTGGACTAAAGAACGTCCGCATGTCCAACATCACCCTGAGATCGCTGGAGCGTCCTGTCCTTGCCCGCGTGGACTTGGGAGGAGGAGGGTTACTGCCAGTGGTACCTTGATTGCGTTGTGCAGCCACATCACCCTTAAACGCATTGTAAAGCATCATCAACAGCTTGTTCTGCAAGTGCTGCATCCTTTCGGCCTTCCGTTGAGTTGTTAACAGGTTCGCCACTTTGTGCCTGTACCGAGGGTCTAGTAGCGTGGCCGCCCAGTACAGGTCATTCTCCTTGAGTTTTTTGATACGGGGGTCCCTCAACAGGCTGGACAACATGAAAGAGGCCATCTGCACAAAGCTGGATGCAGATGTACTCTCCATCTCCTCTTGCTCTTCCTCAGTGATGGGACGCAACTCCTCTTCCTCCCCCCAGCCACGAACAATACCATGGGAACGTGGAGCAGCAGAAGCCCCCTGTGATGGCTGCCGCAGTTGTTCTCCTTCCACCGCCTCTTCCTCCTCCACAGAAACACCTTCCTCATCATCACCATCATCAGAGTCTGACTCCTCTCCTTCCCCACACGACTCCTCTTCTTCCTCCTCCTCCCCCCTCTGTGCTGCCGCAGGTGTTGTGGAAACATCGGGTTCGGATGTAAATCGCTCCCACGACTCCTGCTGCCATAACTCTCCACAGCTGTATCCACTCTACGCACGGCACGCTCCAGGAAGTAGGCGTAGGGGATCAAGTCGCTGATGGTGCCCTCATTGTGACTCACCAGTTTGGTCACCTCCTCAAAGGACTCCCTGACCCTGCATGCATTTCACATCAGTGTCCAGTTGTTGGGCCACAACATCCCCATCCTCCCAGATTGTGCCCTTGTACTGTAATGATACAGGTACTGGGTGACGGCTTTCTCCTGGTCTAGCAGGCGAGAGAACATCAGCAGGGTGGAATTCCAGCGAGTCGGGCTATCGCAAATCAGGCGTCTCACCGGCAAGTTGTTTCTATGTTGAATGTCTGCAATGCGTGCCATGGCCTTGTAAGAGCGCCTGAAATGCCCACACAACTTCCTGGCCTGCTTCAGGAGGACGTCCTCTAAGCCTGGGTACTTGGACACAAATCTTTGCACAACCAGATTCAGCACATGTGCCATGCAGGGTATGTGTGTCAGCTTTCCCAAATTCAATGCAGCAATGAGATTGCTGCCATTGTCACACACCACGTTGCCGATCTCAAGCTTGTGCGGGGTCAGCCATTGCTCCACCTGTTTGTTAAGAGCAGCCAGGAGAGCTGCTCCAGTGTGACTATCCGCTTTCAGGCAAGACATGTCTAACACTGCGTGACACCGTCGTACCTGGCATGCAGCATAGGCCCTGGGGTGCAGGGGCTGTGTAGCTGGAGAGGAGATCGCGGCACCAGCCAAGGAGGAGGAGGAGGAGGATGACGACAGCGAAGCGGTGATAGCAGGTGGAGAGGAGGTGGCTGGAGGCCTGCCTGCAAGCCGTGGAGGTGTGACAAGTCGGTCCGCTTCACAGCCACGTACTCCCTGCTTGCTGCCATCGGTCACCAGGTTGACCCAATGGGCTGTGTATGTAATGTAGTGGCCCTGCCCATACTTGGCAGACCAGGCATCCGTGGTCAGGTGGACCCTTGACCCAACGCTGTGTGCCAGAGATGACACCACTTGCCTCTCAACTGCACGGTAGAGTTTGGGTATGGCCTTTTGTGAAAAATAATTGCGGCCTGGTATCTTCCACTGCGGTGTACCAATGGCCACAAACTTACGGAAAGCCTCCGACTCCACCAGCTTGTATGGTAATAGCTGGCGAGCTAATAGTTCCACCATGCTGGGTACTGCTGTGGGCAGAGGAGAAGGAACCGCTGAAGGGAAGAGGCGGTGTGGAGGAGGGTGGCTGTGAAGGTGCAAGGGAGAAAGTGGATGAAGACGATGCACCTGAAGGAGGAAGAGGAGAAGGAGGGTGGCTTGTCTTTTGAGGGGTGCTGCTTTTCCTCAGGTGTTCTTGCTATAGCTGTTTGTGCCTTCTCTCCAGGTGCCTTCATAAGGCACTTGTCCCTACGTGAGAGTTGGCCTTTCCACGGCTCAATTTTTGCTGGCAGAGACAACAGATGGCTTTGCTCCGATCTGAGACACACACGTGAAAAAATTTCCAAACCGCTGAGCCCCCCTGGGGAGATGGCGCTACGGTGGCATCAGCAGCTGTCGTTGAAGGGCATGTTGGCTGGCTGGCCATAGCTGGCGATACATGGCGCCGGACACTGCCCCCAGCTGTTTCTGAGTACGAGCTCCCTCTGCTTCTATCATGGAGTTGTCTCCTCCTACTCCTCTCTGACTCCTCCTCTGAACTGTCCCCCTGGTCATCTCCTCTACCGGGAACACATGTAGTATCCGTATAATCATCATCATAATCCTTCTGGCCAGCTGCGCTTTCCTCAGACACCTCCTCAACTGCACCAACTTCAGGTGGTTCATCATCCCCCTCCTTCATACTATCGCCACCTAACTCAGACGTAGGAGGTGGTGTACCTGCGCCTTCTTGTTGTTGTTGCAGTAGTGGCTGGGAATCGGTGATATCACCACCAAATAACTCCTGCGAAGTGTCAAATGCAGCGGATGTGGTGCTTGTTGTAGCACTGGTGGCTGCGGGAGATGAGGCGTTCTGTGTTAAATACTCACGCACCTCCTCACGATTTTGGGAAGTGATGGCACGTGCCTTCTTCTGAGCACTGTATTTTGGGGCAGGTCCACATGAAATCACAGCAACACCACCTCGCACAGCCACAGACCTGCCGGTGCCTGGTGGCCTTCCTCTGGGTCTGCCTCTACCTCTTCCTCTACCTGGTTTGTCCATTTTGTCCATCTCGGGGGGATGCTAGGTATATGCAGTGAGGTGGGTTCACTCAACACAACAGGTAGTTGGATGCAGTGAGCTGGGTTTGCTGAACAATAAAGGTACTTAGATGCAGTGAGGTGGGTTCACTGAACACAACAGGTAGTAAGATGCAGTGAGCTGGGTTCACTGAACAATAAAGGTACTTAGATGCAGTGAGGTGGGTTCACTGAACACAACAGGTAGTAAGATGCAGTGAGCTGGGTTCACTGAACAATAAAGGTACTTAGATGCAGTGAGGTGGGTTAACTGAACACAACAGGTAGTTGGATGCAGTGAGGTGGGTTCACTGAACAGTAAAGGTACTTAGATGCAGTGAGCTGGTTTCACTGAACACAACAGGTAGTTAGATGCAGTGAGCTGGGTTTACTGAACAATAAAGGTACTTAGATGCAGTGAGGTGGGTTCACTGAACACAACAGGTAGTAAGATGCAGTGAGCTGGGTTCACTGAACAGTAAAGGTACTTAGATGCAGTGAGGTGGGTTCACTCAACACAACAGGTAGTAAGATGCAGTGAGCTGGGTTCACTGAACAGTAAAGGTACTTAGATGCAGTGAGGTGGGTTTACTCAACACAACAGATAGTTGGATGCAGTGAGCTGGGTTCACTGAACAGTAAAGGTACTTAGATGCAGTGAGGTGGGTTCACTCAACACAACAGGTAGGTTAGATGCAGTGAGCTGGGTTCACTCAACACAAAGCTAGGTATATGCAGTGATGAGGTGGGTTAAGTAAACACAACAGGTACTGGGGTATATGCAGTACTGGGTAGTACAATGTGCAGCTCGCTGTCACACACACAGGTAGTCACTGAATGTGCTGGGCTGCTGGCAGTGGCACACACAATATCAATAAGCAAGGCTGTGCATGCAACAAAAGTGTCAGTTTGACACACAGAAAAAAAAAATACAGGATGAGCTCTGAAAAGAGCTATTGAGGGGTGCTGTAAAAGCAATAATAATAATCCAGGAGCAAGCTAAGAAGCCAAGAACCTTACTAATCTGTCCCTAGAAGAACAAGTCTGCAGCAGCTGTCCCTACTCTCTTTCTAGCAGACACACGAGTGAGGCTAATGGCCGCCGGACCCTGCCTTATATAAGGGGGGGTGGGGTTCCAGGGCTTAGTGTAGCCTGAATGGCTACAATGTGCCTGCTGACTGTGATGCAGAGGGTCAAAGTTGACCCTTATAGTGCATTATGGGGCGAATCGAACTTCCGGAAAAGTTCGCCTGGTGCAGGCGAACGCAAACCACGGAAGTTCGCCTGGAACCGTTCGCCGGCGAACCGTTCGCTACACCTCTAGGTTTAGGTTATTTTTTTTTCTTCCTGATTTTTGCCCTCCAAACTTAGGCTCATCTTATATGCCAGAGCGTCTTATATTCCCCAAAACACAGTAATTCATGTTTTACTCTTCTCCAGACAATCAAGCCCCTTTTCAGATCACCTTTTCTTTTGAGAATACAGAGGCGCCAATAGGGTAAAATCCCAACAATAAAAAGTTTAAAATGCTTCGGAGGCAGTGGTGGGCTTACCTCCTATAAGCAGACACTGGAAACTGTCTATTCAAGCAAAAACATTTTATTGGTACACTCCAAAGGGGCTGCAACACATTCCACAGGCAAAAACCTGCTTCCTCAGGCAATAAAATATTGGCGTACACAACAGTATAAGGTCTGGGTAACACCTGTCGCCTCTGAGGCCTCTGAGGCACCAGGTGTTACCCAGACCTTATACTGTTGTGTACTCCGATATTTTATTGCCTGAGGAATCAGGTTTTTGCCTGTTAAAACGCATTGCAGCCCCTTTGGAGTGTACCAATAAAATCTCTTTGCTTGAATAGACAGTTTTCAGTATCTGCTTATAGGAGGTAAGCCCGCCACTGCCTCCGAAGCATTTTAAAACTTTTTATCGTTGTGATTTTCCCCTATTGGCGCCTCTGTATTCTCTATATTGCATTATTATCCACCCTTGGTGGAGGAGGATACCCTCTTTTTTCCTATCTGCAGAGGGTGACTTCTTAATCCTGAGTGGGGACAGGACAATCTCCTCACCTGCCTATGCGGTGGTTGCCTGCAGGTAGCCCTGGTTTGTGAGTATATCTATTGTACTATTTTCATTTATCCAACTCCTACAATGCTTACTACACTATATTGGGCTCTCGGCCTTTTTCTCTATATCTCTACACCCTTTTCTTTTGAGTTTTCTCCTAGGTAGTCTTTTTCCAACTTTATTAATAAAATGTTTTTTATCCACTTAAAGGGGGTTGCAACATCAAAAATTATTTTTGCCCTCAATAACTATGTATACTCCTTTAATTTTGTAAATGGGGTATGAATATGTCTCCCCCACATTTTTTTCCAACTCACCTATGCCTGTGCCATTGCTGAATTCACTGGCCTAGAAGGTTGTGGGTAAGCCTGATGGATCGTGGGGAAGATTTTTTTCTCCCTCCTCCTCCCCTCCTTTGCCATTTGAAAGTCTTGCAAGACTTCTGATGACATCAGCAGCTGCGAGCTTTCACAGTACATCATGACACGCAGAGACGGAGGAAGAAGGAGAACCAGCAGCAGCTTTTAGTCTATTGACCGCGCTGCAGCAGTGCTACAATCTCTGTGAGAGAGAGTGACAGGAGGAAGCCAGGGATGTTTGTACTACCCGTCCACCCTCCCGTCCCAGATCCACAATCGCTTCCTATTATGAGGATCTTCCCGTGGCAGCGCTAGCATACAGGCGGGGATGAGTTTCATATGTGTCTTATGACAGATGGCAATACATTGTAAGTGATCAGAGCTGTATACTGGCATGGCTATAATTCTGACATAACTGTGAAATGTAGCCGCACCACTATACAGCTGTGATCAGGGCCAGATTTACCATAAGGCATTGTAGGCACGTGCTTACAGGTGCCTGATGATGGAAAGGTGGCTCACTTCCCTCCCTGAGTGCCTCCTTCCTTCCCTATACAGAGTCCTGAGCTGAGTGTAAATGAGAGGCTACTTACCCGACTCTCAGCATTCCACTGACCAGATCTCCCTTTAGTCAGGGGCACCTCTAGCTACTTAGTATTAGCAGGGGCATTGCTAGCCCCAGAGATCAGTAGCACGTGCCCCGGATCTATTTTGGGGTGCCCCAGATGTCCACAAGGCAGAGTCAGGTAACAGGCGGCAGTACCCATCTCTGGCCACTTGTCTCTGCAGACATCTCTTCTGGACTTCTCTACTTAGTGTCTGAGAATGAATCAGTGTCTGATTCTTGGATGCTAGGGGGAGAATCAACAGCTACAGAGGATCTCTCCAGACGTAGAGAGTATATGGAGGAGATGAGTAGTTCCTCCAGCTGTGCTACTCTGCTGGGGAGGGGCTTCAGGGGGAGTAACAGTGAGGACACACACAATGATTCATGCTCCCTATGGAGGCTTTACAGCTTCCAGTATGTCACCACAACACCCAGTATATCCTATAGAAGCACCACAGCACCCAGTATGCCCCATTGAGACACTACAGCACCCAGCATGGAACCTCAGTGCCCAGCATGCATTTTTTGGGGGGCTTCAACCAACATTTTACTGGGCAGGCCTACTTAGACCTCTATTAAGTTCATGCAAATTTTGTTCCATTCATGACCACACCAGTGCATGACCACACCCATTTTTGGCTGGAGTGCCCAAAAGTGCCCAGTATCTCTTAGGATCCTAGCAACACCCCTGAGTATTAGGTAGCCAGAGGTACCCTCAATATTAAGGGGTACCTGTAGCTACCTAAACCGGGCAAGGGAAATAGGGGTGAGATGACAGATGGGCAAACCAGCACACTTCCTGTGCAGTTCGGCGGGGTTTGCAGGTCGACAGAGGGAGAAGTCTAAGATGCCAGGACATCTGTGCCTACAGGCTCCTGTGATGTAAATCCGGGCCTGGCTCTGATCAGTTAGGGCCAGAGCATGCCAAAAACCTCTTGCAGATCCTCAAAACGCTAGAGATTTGTGCAGCAGATTTTCAGAGCAGTTCTAGGCATGTTTAGAGAGGTTTTCTAAACATGCCTAGCGTTTTTTGGAGCATTTTTGTGTAGCAGATTTCATATATTGTTACAGTAAAAGCTGTTACTGAACAGCTTCTGTAACAAAAACGCCTGGAAAACCGCTCTGATCTAGCGTTTTTCAGAGCAGTTTTCAACTTTAACATTGAGGCAGAAATGCCTCAGAAATCTAAAAACTGTTGCAGTCCCCAAGTTTGCATTTGGGGAAAAAAAGAACTGCTCTGGTGTGCACCATCCCATTGACTACCATTAGCCAAGCGGTTTTCTATCCCCAAGTGTTTTTAAAAACGCTACAGAACCGCTCTGGTGTGCACCAGCCAGCCCTTACAATGGATTGCCATCTGTCATATGACACATATGAAACTCATCCCTGTCCTGCCGCAAGGAGACCCTCATAATCGGAAGCAATGGAGAATCTGGGATGGGAGGGTTGATGGTAGTGTGCGGGCGTTCCAGGCCTGCTTCTGTCTCTCTCAGGCCGGATCCATTAGCGCTTTTGGGAGTGTTTGCGTTTGATTCGTGCTTTTTAAAAATCGCTTCCATTCACTCTTATCAAAATTTTGGTAAAAATTGCAGCAATTTTTACCACAATTTTTACCGCAATTTTAATGAAAGTGAATGAGGTTTTTAAAAAGCACTCAGAAAGCGCTAATCAAACACTCCCAAAAGCGCTTATAGTGTGGATCCGGCCTAGATTGCTGCACTGCTCCAGCATCGTCAATACGCTAAAGACAGCTTCATCCTCCCTTTAGAAACTGTAGCCACACATATAGGGCCACCTGTCAAATTACACATATAAATATGGCCACCAAATAGCAGACATGATGGGGGTGGGGGTATTTATGTTGTGTGGTCTGAGGCTTGGGGAAGATTGTGGTGTAGGCTGGGAACACACTAAGAGCTCTTTCACACCAGAGCCCATATCCTGCATTTTGACGCAATGTCAATACTTTGCGTTAACCAAGGTTCACATCCGATGCTGCGTTTTGGTGTGCTGCGGTTCGACGCACCCGGGAGCTTTTAACCGTCCGGAGCTGGAGTTTTCCTGTCAGGGTGAATTATAACTACTGCTGCTAATCAGTCCACACCGCAGATCATAAAGCTTGCAGGAAATCGGCTTCTGCAAGCATTCTGTAATGTCAAAGAAGCCTTAGCAGAAATGCTAGCATTGTGGAAAACACAGCGTTTTCATTGGAAGTCAATGAGCCGCATTAAAAAACGCATATGCGTTTTGTATGCATTTTCTAACATGTGTTTTTAAAAACGCTGGTTTTGTTGCGTAGTTTTCAAAAACACAGATAATGAAAGTCAGTGGTAACGCAATGCAATACGTTTTATATGCGTTTAAATAAAACGTTTTTAGGATGCATTTCCGCTTCCTGTTGTCTTCCTAGTGATTTGCATAAAATGCTATATAAAAATGCATGGAAAATGCATGCAGAATGCATATGCGTTTTGTATATGCGAACCACAAACGCGTAAAAGCGCACGCAAAATGCTAGAAAACCGGATATGCAGAAAAAAACGGAACCACTAAAAATGCTCACACAAAAAATGCATTCCCATGCGCGAAAATAGTGGAAAAAAAAAACACCATAGAAAAAATACACCTTTATTTCCAAATGATATATTGTCACCATACTTTGTACTAGGGACATAATTAAAATCTTGTGATAACCAGAACAAATAGGCAGATAAAATGTGTGGGTTTTATGTACAGTAGCAGAGTTTATATAAAAATATAGGGGATGAAATTGGAGAAATAGTGTATTTTTTTTTCATTTTTTTCATCCCCCCCCCCCCTTTAAAATGCATAGAAGATAAAGTAATTACTGAAAACAAATATCAACCCCAAAAAGCCCAATTGATGGTGAAATAAACAAGACATAGATCATTTCATTGTGTTTAGTAGTGATTAAGCTATTGGGAAATGAAAGGGATGAGCACTGAAAGGTGAAAATCACTCTTGTCCGTTAGGGTAAAAACCCCTTTGGGGTGAAGTGGTTAAAGTGTATCCAAGGCGACGTGTGACATGATGAGATATAAACATGTGTATATACAGTACAAAACATAAATAACCAGGGTGTTTTACTTTTTTACTAATTTTACTGCCTGAAGGCGTTAATTTTTAGGCATGACAGCCCCTTTATTGTCAGTACCTTGTCGGGAATATAGTGTTACACATCACTGATAAGCAGATTAGAGCCATAACAGTTTTCCTGGCAGAATACAACTTCTGAGAACAGAAGGAGTTAAAAAGGCCAATAGTGTTTAATAGTAATAAAAACAACAACAGTGACAATTGTCATCATAATCATACCAAAAAATACCCATCTGGCCCCCAATAAATATATATTATATATATATTATATAGATTGTGGTGGTATGCATATACTAATAACTTTTCATTTATATATTCAGAAGAAACAGGTGGAGGTAAGTATCTGTTTCACTACAGATTTACTTTAAAGCTGTCCCTGGGGGCCCCTAGGGATGGTCGTAGTCGGCCAACTGCGCTACGCTGGAACTACGCGTCGTTTGACGCAATTACGCTTCGCCAAACTACGGCTTCGAAATCAAATATTCGCTTTGTATGCATTTCAAAGACTACGCGTTAAAATACGCAATTACGCCTAGTGCGAAGCGTAGTGTATGCGGATGCTTATGCCCATATGCAGAAAGTTTTACGCATAAATTCTTCTGTAAATCCTTAAACCGGGAACTCTTCTGTGCGTACATTCCCCTTTCCATTGCGTACATTTGTAAGCATACAATCGCATGCGGAAAAAAATAGACGCGAGTAACACATTCGTAGTTCACTACGCAATACACATGTTAACTACGCATACTGGGCGTACGCTTCGCGTAGCGGTACTTCGCTACATGTAAATTCGTAAGTGTAGTTTTGAAACTTCACCTACGAACTACGATGCGTAAATTCGCACTGGCGTACTTTCTGCTCATCCCTGGATTTATCCTCAAGGTATAGACATTCACAGATGTCCCTGGTTCAAGAAGTGAGGCAAAACAGGGCGTGTAGGAGCCCAGACAGCCATTAAAAAAAAAAAAAAAAAAAAACTGCCCAAACTGAATTAAACAGTTTTCTCTAGTTGAATTTACATTGAAAACTTTCCATAAAGGTTCTCAGTTGGCCTTATCAAGGTATGTCCAAAATATGGCAGAGTCAGCTAAAAAAAATTTCTGTTCTAAAATGAGTTAAGTAGTACAGGTATTTAAAGTAGACCTGAACGCTTGCGCAAGGTGCAAGGAAAACATCACGGAAATGCACCCTGTATGTATTTAAAGAGTTTCGCCTGTGTAATTCCCCCTTATTTGTGTCTAATCACTAGTTGTAATTTGATATCCCCCCACTTGTCACATGACTGTCTATGACAGATAAGCCCATTTAAAAGTACAGGCTGTAAACGATATGTCTGCTTCCATGAATCATGAGGTAAACTGTGAAACAGTGCAGATTCATTTTAGGATTTGTATCAGCTGTAACAAAGAAATGTTTTTTGTTTAAAAGTTATTATGCTGCTGTGTATCTTTTAGAGCAGAGAGGAGTTCTGAGTTCAGGTCCACTTTAAAATAAATCTAGTAAACTGTCTATAGTTTTAGCGCTGCAGTTTCCTTGGGTAGATATTCTAGATACAGTCAGGTACATGACACTGTGTAATTTGTCTCTGGTGGATCTCTGGACCAAGGTCTACGCTTGAGGATCTTTAGAACCTTCTCCTTTAGCTTGGCAGCTGTAAAGATAATAAAAAATGTGTGGAGAACTTGAAAGAAATTCCACAAGACATAAGCCAACATGGTGTTGAGTGCATAGTAATATTTAATGACTGCCAGGCTGGAGATGACATGGGCACCATTTAAGAAAAAACAAATAGTCATGTTTTTTATCGCATAATGGAAACCTGCTAGGCGGACAGGCGCCTCTGCATTTGATTTCATGTTCGCCATATGATGACAAACACTTTCTATAAAGAGAACAGTCCCAACCCCGTACAGGAGGAAAGGCAAAATACGCCCAAGCGCTATTAACAGATAACTATCGATGTGCAGATCAAGATTCTCAAAAGTGTTATAATCGTAAACATTAGTCCAGTTTCCGTTGCTGTTGGATTTGGTCGCCAGTACTAATAAAGTGAGTACAGAATAGCAGAATGAAAGCAACAGAATGGCAATAATCAGATGATTGGCTTTTTTGAAAACAATGTTTTTAACTTTTAGATAGTAGAGTTTTTGAGAGCTGCAAATCTTTAAGCAGACTATAATCCCGAGAAAGGCTGAAAACCAGATGTTGGACTGGGTGGAGGTTTCTGCAATTAAGTAAAGAATGATGTCCCTGATAACCATGTCCTGGTCGTCTTGGGGGAAAGTCACCACCAACATGTCAACCAGGCAAAAGGCCGCCAAAATCCCTCTCGCTGTGGCAATGATGGTGATCAACTGGTCAGGCAGGGTCATCGGTCTCTTCTTTAGCCAGTCCCTGACATTAACAACTAAAATAAAAATGTTCACTGAAAGTCCAATCAGGAAAAAAAGGACTATGGCACTTATGAGGCACAGGTCGCTCCAGTTATATTTTCCTTTCTGATACGAAACCATTGCTCTGTGGAGACCAGCCACTTGCTTTGGGAGGAAAGTGGAAAAGAGCTACAATGATACATTTCCTAAGGCTAAGGTTTCCAGTATTCAAATCTAGAATGCAAAGCTCAATGCAAAATACAGTAGAGTACATATTGAAATGTATACAAATGATTTAGAGGTGAGTGAATTTTGCACAACAGCGTATCAGAAAAGGTACCGTATTTCGGGAAAAAGAAGACACAAAAATATTTTTATCTTGATCCATCCATCTATGTCTCTATCCATGTCGTTAATTCTCTAACCAGCAAAGATCTACACACATAGCATTTTTTTGAACCTCCTGGCAGGATGCCCGATACTGTGTCAAGCAGGAAAATTTTGTTAAGGGCTTGTTTAATTTAAGGACTCTTTCGGGATTTTTTTTAAGCACTGGTGATTTTGAAAATCACTCTAAAAGCGCTTGTGCAATGATTCCCTATGAGAATGTTCACATATGAGTGGTTCGATTACGAGCTGCTCACCAAAGTGCTGCCTTACCATATTCTGAGTCATGACTGTGCACCTGATTGGCTGACTGGTGCCTGCTGGCCAGATAGAGGTAGGAAAATGCCTGAACTGGTAGTAAGCAATTGTGTGTGTTGCAGTTTGCATTCAGTTTGGAGGTGATGAAGTCCCTGGAGGTGAGAGAGCCAGGGCTCGCCCACATTTCCCTCTGGGAATCGGATGGTGGTTTGGGGGCCCCAGCAAGTGAGAGATGCTGGGGCCCCCAGCTGTTGTGCGAACCAGTGTTTGTGATTTTAAATTTCTGTTTTTGCAGCTACCAGGATGCGGTTGACAGGTGAGTGGTTAGGGAGGGGACTGTGTGGGAGATGCCTACATGCGGCGGTCCCTGTAAAATATGTAATCAATGATTACGTCCAACCAAGCCTCCCACCTGAATGCTAATTTGTGCAGATCCTGCTAGATCGGTATGGCAGGAAAAGGGTGTATGACTGTGCACCTTATTGGCTGACTGGCGCCTGCTGGCCAGATAGAGGTAGGAAAATGCCTGAACTGGTAGTAAGCAATTGTGTGTGTTGCAGTTTACCTTATGTCTTTGCTCAGAAATCCTTCTTGAGGGACACATCTATGTTTACGTATGCAAATAAATACATGAAAGTGTATGAGGAAAGTTTTGTGTACACAAACCACATTTTTCAAAAATATGCCAAAGTTTGGCTCAGATATATTGATGATATATTGTGTGTGTGAGCAGGGCCACGTTTGACCCTTGATGACTTTGTTTCTCATTTGCACCAACAATGCCAAGCTATCCATTTTATGGTTCATTGCGATCAATCTAACCTTAGTTTATTAGATACTATGGTGTACCTTGCCAACGGAAGATTACACACCGATTGATATACTAAGTCAAATAATCGCAATGCAATCTTATCATATTATAGCTTTCACCCCATCAACACTAAATGGGCAATCCCTAAAAGTCAATTCCAAGACAAAGCGCGTATAGTAGACAATGACGAGAGACCAGATTTGAGGAGATGTCAAACAAATGTGTTACAAGACGATATCCTGTGACATTAATTGACGAGGCACGCAGAAAGACAATTGGGACACAATCTCAGCGCAGAGGCAGGCAAATCAGAGATAATCGCATCCCTTTTTTTCACAATTTAATATATGGAGCGATTCCATAGGTTAAATAGTTAAAAAATATTGGCATATTTTATCTGATTCCTTTCCCTCTGTTGCCGAGTTTCAAAATGTACCTTTGCTCTCCTATAAACGGGCCCCTACTCTGCGTGACAGATTGGTTCACGCAGAAATGAGGACTCTTGTTAGCCCTCCTGATAGTCAAAGGAGAGGCAAAAGCACATTCCCTTGTCTCAACTGCGTGCACTACCATTCTATTATTAAGAGTCCCTTTTTTGTTCACTCATATACGGATAAGAGGTATGAGATTAAGTGGTGCTACAACTGCGACTCACAATATGTGATTTACTTATTGAAATATCCCTGTGGACTTATATATATGAGTCAGACTGCTACTAAATTTAAAATCAGATCATATGCCCACAAATCTGCTATTCAAAATCGTACAATTGAACAATCAGTTGCTGCACATTTTGCCACATGTGGTCACCAGGTCAGTCAGTTGCGCTGCCAGATCATAGGAGGTATTCCACCGATGAAAAGAGGTGGACATAAACTTAAAAAACTTCTATACAGATAAGCCTACTGGATCAGGACATTGAATTGCCTTGAACCCAGAGGTTTTAATCGTGAATATGATCTGGGACCACTTCTCTGATCTGGGTTACAACATGTCTGTATGTTTGTTTATTTCCTGTATGTCATCTGTGTGTCACTTCTTATAGTTACCCCTAATGTACCTCTTCTCTTTATTCATAGAGCATTGTGGATTATTGGTTACTACCGCATTGTGGATTATTGGTCTCGCTGATGCGAGCGCTGCATCCCCTCCTTTCCAAATGACGCTGCAAGACTTGTTCTTCCACTCCTACTCTGGCGGCCAAATGCGCCTGCTCTCCCCTTTAATTAGGGGTGGAGCTGTGCACAGATGGCTGTGGTTGGTGTGGCGGTGCGGTGGCGGGACTGTGGGGGGCGTGGCCCACACAGAAGAGCATTCTGTCTGTCCATTGACTCCTTACATTCCTGTGTAGTTCCCCATCAGGTCCGCCTGGTGTTTGAGGACCTGTGATTGGTGGACCTTATACATTGGTCCATGATTGGTTGTTGAAACGATAGGGGGGATATAAAAGATGGATATTTTAATGTACACTTCATACTGTCACCAACTTGAAAAAGGAGCGTCATGCTCTGAAACGTCGTTTCTCTTTGATAGCCTGATTGCTATGAAACAATAAAAGAGCATAATACTATTGGATGGCATACGGGGAGTACATTTATACACTAGGAGGGTAGTGGTGAATTCAGGGAGATCTGCCGATTCCTGAGAGATTTCATGCTGAAATTGATTGGAAATCATTCTGCGGTGTATGCGCAGCTGACAGATTTCTGTCTCTCTGATCAAATTTGATCAGAGAGAGATTTGTCTCTTGGTCGAATCTGCCCACCATCACCACCTGATGTATGGCTACCTTTACATTCATGTGAGTGCAGGTTGAGCAGCTGCAGCTTGCAAACCTTACAGTTTTTGTCATATTATTTTGTTTATATGTACAGATTTTATGTTTTCAAAGGTATTATCGTTTTATGCGTAAAAGGGCGTTTCTCCAGAGGGAGTGGCTAGGGTTGGGCACCACCAGGGGGAATGGTTAGGGCTAGGCACCACCGGGCGGAGTTTAGTTTTAGGCAACACCAGGGGGTGGTGGTTAGGGTAAGGCACTACCAGGGGGTGTTAGGGTTAGGCACCACCGAGGGGGGTAGTTTTTGGCACCACCAAGAGAGGGTTCAGTGTGAGGGTAGGGTTGGGTTAAGCTGTATCATTGAATTACGTGATGATATTTAGCGTTAATATCTTTTCGTTATTATTCCTCGTCTGTTTTTACAACTGTATTTATCGTTAACCAAGCTTGACAACAATGTTTATCATTATCAGATTTTGTTGTCCACCGACGCTCTTTTGTTATCAAGTCGGGCCCCTTTTTCACTGCGCCCTTTTTCATGCACGCCTTTTTTCCGATCTACAGAGAGCGACTTTATTAATTCTGAGTAGGGAAAGCTCTAATTCTCCCCACCTGCCTACATAATGGTTGCCTGAGTGGTAACCTTGGTTTGAGAGTATTGATTTATAGTTACATAATCATCTCCATTCTCCAGTACATACTACACTATATTGGGTTCTCAGTGTTTCCATTTGTATCGTATCCACGAGATGAACAACTTGATTGGTCCGCCTACTCCTGCTCCAAAGGGAGGGCAAGTCTGGGTGCAATGGCTTCAGGTGCCAGTAGTCATGGATCAAGTAAAGGTAGGGGAAGTGATGTATACCATAGAGGGTGCTGAGACCAATGGTAACGGGATAACCACTAGATCAGAAGAGTAAATAAATGGTCAGCACTCTAATCATAAATAACCTGTCTTTATTGCTGCATGGTAAACTATTGCCTAGCATCCCTTCCTGTGTGGCTCTTCTTGCCTTTTCCAATCCACTCAGTTTTCAGCTGTGATAGGCAGTATCCAGCTTGTCACCAAATTATCAGGGCATGTGCAGGCTCATTCCCTTTCAGTACCTCAATATAAGTAAATATGCCTTCATTACACAATAAAATTACATAAAAACTGACATGTTATATAAAAAAAAATGTTTAACCAGTTTCCCCACCACTACAGTATATCTACGTCAGCTGTGGCACCCTCCAAGCCACAGTGACTTAGGTATACTGACCTGCTTGAAGCCCTGTTGTGCACAACCGGGTGCACTTCAGAGCGTACCCCCCGGCACTGACAGCTGCCTTACTAATTGGAAAAAGGGAACATGTTCCCTTATAGCCAATTAGTGACCCCCTCACGCATGACCGATCACCGCTGTAGCCAACAGGGTGATCCTTCATCTCTCCCCCTCCGTGGTCGGATCGTTAAAAAAATGCCCCTGCAAGTTGAATATCTCACCTGAACTAGTTCCTGTGATCATCCTGCAGCTCCAGCCTCCATTTACCGCTCTTCACTCAGCCCTGTGACGCTTAATATCCGGGTCCCGACTTGATGACATCATCTAGCCGGGACCCGGGTGTTCGGTATCACAGGGCTGAATGGAAGCTGGGGCTGAAGGATGATCGCAGGAACCAGGTAAGGTGAGATATTCTGCAAAGGCATTTTTTTAACAATCTGGCCACGGGGGAGGGGGGGGGGGGGCTAAGTGTTAAGGGGGGCACATCTGGCTGCCCATAACAGAGGGTGGGGGTTCTAAATCTGGAGGGGGGGTTTAAATGATTATTGGGGCCCATCAGGGTAACGGGCAGGGGGATTTCATAATGGAGGGCACATCTGATGGTCCTGAGGGACATAACTTAACCACTTCACAACTGGGGGGTTTTACCCCTTCAGCATCCAAGCAATTTTCACCTTTCAGCTCCTTCCATTAATTTGCCAAAAACTTTATCTCTACTTTTCAGAATGAAATGTGTTAAATGTGTTTTTTTTAATCACTAAATTAGGCTTACTTTGGGTGGTACATTATGCCAAGAATTATTTTATTCTAAATGTTTTTTAATGGAAAAATAAGAAACATTTTTTGAAAAAAATACTTATTTTTCAGTTTTTGGCCATTATAATTTTTAAATAATGTATGCTACCGTAATTGAAATCGACATAATTTATTTGCCCATTTGTACCGGTTATTACACCATTTAAATGATGTACCTATCACAATGTCTGGCGCCGATATTTTATTAGGAAATAAAGATGCATTTTTTTCAGTTTTGCATCCATCACTAATAAAAAGCCCATAATTTATAAAGTAACAGTATTATACCCTCTTGACATACATATTAAAAAAAAGTTCAGTCCCTGTAAAAACTATTTATGCATTTTTTAGAATTGTAAATTTATTTTATTTTATTTTTTTACAAAAAAAAAAAAAATGTTGGTAACTATTGGGGAGTGTGGGAGGTAAGGGGTTAATTTAAAATGTAAAAACAGGTCTTTGCATTTAAAAAAAAAATGCTTTTAGATGTAGTTTTACTATTTGGCCACAAGATGGCCTCAGTCTTTTTTTTTATACATCCTGTAAGCAAAATATGTATGCTTACAGGAAGTGTACTGAGGATGGAAAACTTTTATTTATTAATATGATCGTGCAGCGACTCATAAAAAGCACAGATCATTGCTACGGGGACTTAGATCAATGATTAGGAATTGCTTTCCCATTCATTGATCTCCTGGCGGGCAGATGGCAATATAAACGAGCGCACAAATAAGCGGAAGCACGTACAGCAGTGGTAGCAGTGGGAGTATGTATATTTACTCCCCTGGGCGGTTAAATGAAGTCTGCAGGGGAGTAGATATACTGTACTGAAGCTGTGAAGTGGTTTTAATGTTGGGGGCACATATGGCTCTAATGGGATGGGGACGCTAATCCTGGGGACACATCTGGCTATAATGAGGAGTGCTTTATTGGGGCACGCAGCTGTCTATATATATGGGGGGTAGCAAATGCGGGGACATATCTGGCTATAATGGAGGCTGATATTGGGGGGCACATCTGGCTATACTGGGTGGGTCTGATACTTGGCACACATCTGGCTATCTATCCTTGGGGACTTAAAGGAATACTATCGATGTATGCATTTATTTTTAAATGCTGTATGTTGTAGCACACATTAGGGCAAGTACTAGGAGCAATTTGATTCCTCACACAGCTGTTCCTCTCAGCTGTAAAATCCTCCGTCAGTTTTGGCGTCAGTGTTGGATACAAATGTATCTAATACTGAGCTCCCAGAGGGCTAGACCATGTCTCTGCAAAGGGGAGTTGCTATCAACTCCTCAGTTTATAGTTCAATTATCACCTTGCTGAAAGAATCTTTTTGATATGGTGGTAAGGGGTTAAAGATTCTAGCAATGTGTGTTTAATATCTTTGCTTCTCTTGACTGATAAAGATACTAATAATGCTAATTGTAGACAGTGGTCTGCCCCTCTCAGCAGCTTGTAAAGTGGATGCAGCCTGGAGTGAATCACCTCAAGCAGGCAGCCAGTCTGAGTGTAAACACAGACTTGTGGTATAGCTAGTTATATTCCAGCAATATTCCAGCTCATTTAGTTACCTGTTACCACCTCAGATCAGCCTATTTCTCCTCATATCTGCTGCATGCTGTGAGTGACACCGTGAAATATATTTGTGAGCTGTGTGACAGAGTAACCAAGCAGCTTCAGGGTGACTCAAACTACTATAAGCTGTGTGAGAAATGAATTTTTAAGCAGGGATAGTGAGAGAGAGACCTGGGTGAAGAAATAAAGTGCCTCTAGCACTAGTGGTAATGTGTACACTAATATAGAGTATTAAAAAAAAAGTCGTTTCAATCGATAGTATTACTTTAATACTGATGGCATGTCTTTTACCTACAGTAGCACTTTTTATTTTTTACTAGAATTAAAGAAAACCTGAGAAATAATGCAATTTTAACGGTTTTCCCTCTTTTTTCCCGCTAAAATGCGCAGAAAAAAAAATCTCAGGACAAAATATCCCCCAAAGAAAGTCTAGTTTATCCTGAAAAAAACGATAATTTAGGTGTCGTGAGTAGGGATAAAGTTATTGCTGATTGAATAGGGACACAGCTAAAACGTCAAAACTGCTCTGGTCAATAAGGGGAAAACAAGGTCTGGAAGCTAAGTGGTTAATATCAAGACCATAGTCATGACATCACGCTGTGGGAAGAGTTTCACCACAATATCAGGCATACATATGAAATCGGCGCCGGGAGACTTGGGTGCAGGATACAGCCGGTATGGCTTATACTGCTGCTGCTGCACGAGTTCCCAGCGATGTTAATTACTATTCCCCCTCCAGGTCCACGTGGATGGTGGGGAATGAAGTAATTCGGCTTCCAGCTATAGCTGGAGGAAAAATTATAGTGTTTTAAAAGCAACTGCAGCTCCGTCTTCTGCCGAGGATTCCCAAAGACTTCCAAAGCCTCCCGCGTAGTGTTGAGTCGAAATTTTCGTAATTTCGTGTTTTCTTAATTACGGACACAAATTTTTCCACTACGACACGAATTTGTAATCTCGTAATTGCTATACAAACCATAATTTGTAATTCCGTAAGCGAAATTTAGGTTTCGTAATTTTGCGTTTCGTCACAAATTTGTGTGTAACGCGACATTTAGTAATTTCATGTTTTCTATAGAAACAAAGTTATTTTAGTTTCAAAAATGAACGTAATTCTGTTCCTAATAGTAATTATGCACATTTAGGTAATGACTAAACTCAGGAAAGTCACGCATCGATAGCACTTACTGATCGCAGTTACTGATAATGCAAAGGCACCTGCACGTGCTGTCGCTTTAAAAGTATCAGAAGGCTCTATCTGCAGCCACTTCTAAGACAGGTGCTCTTTGCCATGGTGCACTTAGCAGTCATGTTGAGACACTTGGCTTTCTGAGCCTTGCAATATCTTATAATACAAAGGCCCCTGCACGTGCTGTCACTTTAAATTTATCAGTAGGCTCTACCTACAGCCACTTCTAAGACAGGTGCTCTTTGTCAAGGTGCATTTAGCGGTCATGCATGCTGAGACACTTGGTTTTGGGCCTTGCAATATCTGATAATGCAAAGGTACCTGCATGTGCTGTTGCTTTAAATGTATCAGGAGGCTCTACCTGCAGCCACTTCTAAGACAGGTGCAAGAAAACACACACACTAAGTTTAACAATTTTTTTTTTACCTACCTTTTACTCTAGTTTCAATTGCTGAATGCCGAAAACATATTTTTAAATAAGATGAAAAATAATCGCCTGGGAAAAAACGTAGGAAAAAAGTTCATTAAGGCCGGTTGAACACCTAATAGCAGCGGTGCGAGTCAATAGAAATCAGCCTCCATGGGGTTGATTCACTATAACAAATAGCGCGCCTTATCAAAGTTACCATTCCTCATCAGAGTAGCATAGCGAGCGCTATGAACTTATGCCTGCTAATAATTGGCAATGACGAGAGCTCCACTCATCCTGCCCTGCAGTGTAATGTATTGCGAATGTAAAATCGCAATCACGATAAAAAAATAGTACTTGTGCAATCACTATAATACAATACAATACAATACAATAACATTTGTAAAGTGCTTTTCTCCCATAGGACTTAGTGCTGGAGCTAGCGATTGCTAGTGGAAAAGAGCCCTAAAGGACATTATCTCCGCACTTTAATTAGTCCAATAGGCTGCCTGTCACTTGACAAGAAACTTAACAGGCAGCCTATTGGCCAATCAAAGTGCAGTGATAATGTCCTTTAAAGTGATTGGACCCGCAGGGGCTCAGGGCAGGATGAGTGGAGCTCTCGTCATTGACAATTAGCAGGCAGTTTTTAGCGCTTGCTATGCTACTCTGATAAGGAATGCTAACTCTGATAAGGCATATTAACTCTGAAAAAGGCATGTTAACTCTGATAAGGCACGCTATTTGTTATAGTGAATAAACCTCATATGACTTTGCACCACGGTGCCACTACAAGGTCATATGCATAGTGCGGCCCCCAGCTAGTGATGGGCAGGAAGGACGCCACTGGGATTCCTGTCGGTCCACACATGCACGCCGAGTTGCATTGAGTTCCCATTGTGCACACTTACTGCGTTGTCCATTGACTTGCATTAATGTATGGCCCATGCGGTAGGCATGGATCATGTGGTAACGCACTGCAACCCTTACATCACCATTGCGGGAATTTGGGTACTTCTGGCACACCGAGTTGCATCTCGTGAACTGTGCAAGTCTCCATAAACTTCCATGGCCCTAGTGACAAACTGCGTGGGGAAACACTACCACAATGCAACGCAACCCATCTATTGTGCAAGGGGCCTGAATAAGGGCCTCTTATCTGCAGTGGTGTAGCTAAGGAGCTGTGGGCCCTGATGCAAGTTTTACATTGGGGCCCCCAAGCACTCTATACATAACAATTGATATGACACACCAAAACCTACCAATGGCAGCTACAGTGTCAGAGGTGCAAGAAGGGGATGGGGAACAGCTTGTTAATGATTACCACTATTCAATGTATCTATAGAAGTGATTATTACCAGCACAGGACCAATAGTGAGATAATATTGTGCTTGAGGGAGGACCCCACGGGGCCCCTCTGTCCCAAGGGCCCCGATGCGGTCGCGACCTCTGCAACCCCTATTGCTACGCCACTGCGTTTTTCTCCTAAATTATCTCTTATTATTAAAGAGAACCCGAGGTGGGAATTTATTATGTTAGTGGGGCACAGAGGCTGGTTGTGCACAGTAACACCAGCCTCTGTTGCCCCATGGTGTGCCTCCAGGACCCCCCTGCGCGCCGCTATACCCCCCGCAGTGCTGGCGACACGCAGCGTGTCGCAAGCACAATGTTTATCTAATCGCTGTCTGTCAGCGCCGCTCCCCCGCCTCCTCCACATCGGCGCTACCTGCCCGCGTCACTTCCCTCCTATCAGTGGGAGGGAAGGGACACGGGCGGGTAGCGCCGATAAGGAGGAGGCGGGGGAGCGGCGCTGACGGACAGCGCTTAGGTAAACATTGTCGACAGCACTGCGGGGGATATAGCGGTGAGCAGGGGGGTCCTGGAGGCACACCATGGGGCAACAGAGGCTGGTGATAGTGTGCACAACCAGCCTGTGCCCCACTAGCATAATAAATTCCCACCTCGGGTTCTCTTTAAATGAAAAGATTAAAAATAATTAAGGTGAGGTTATTTATGAGACTTATCCTAATATGTGTTTAGATTATTTATAAGACTTATCCTATTATGTGTTTAGATATATATATTTTTTTGTTTTGTTTTAATGTAATTAATATTTATTGACACAAAGCTCAAAAATCGCACACATACATACATAGATAGTATATATCAGTACAAAGTAAATCCTAAACAAAACAAAATAAAAAGCAACCCCCCCCCCATCCCCCAATAGTACCCCATACCTTCAAGAAACATCCACACCAGGGAACAGCATGACCCATATGCAAATCACTTTTTCTCCTCTGTTTTCTCCTAGGAGATATTTTCACACCTTGTAAATAAAATGCTTTTTAAACCACCATCAAGCAAGGAAATACTTAAAATAATTTTGATAGTAATTTGTCATCTACTTTTTGGGACTTTTTCAATTGCAAAGTGCTGAAAAATCAATTTAAAAAGAAGTTGAAAAATGATCTCCTAGGAGAAAACTCAGGTGAAAAAGTAAATTGCATATAAAAAAAAAAAAAAAAACATTTGTATAGCGCTTTTCTCCTGTCGGACTCAAAGCGCTCAAGAGCTGCAGCCACAGGGACGCGCTCAAGAGGCCACCCTGCAGTGTTAGGGAGTCTTGCCTTGAACTCCTTACTGAATAGGTACTTGACCTAGCCAGGATTCAAACCCTGGTCTCCCATGTCAAAGGCAGAGCCCTTAACCAGTACACTATTCAGCCACTGCATATGGGCCCATCTCTTTATAGTTATCCGGTGTGTAGATTATTTATGAGACTGGTTTTGCAAAACAACTTTTAGCCAGTTTAATGTAGAATTTTACTCATACTCAATATGTGTATGTCAAAATTAAAAGAAAAAAGGAAAGAAAAAAGAACATCCGCAAATAGTGTGTGTGAGCGTAGCAAGCAATTTCTGTGCCCAGCGCCAAACGCTAAATCTGGGTGCAGTCATGCAGCAATGCTATGCTGCGTGCCCCACATAACAGTAATTTGGGGGCTCCGGTGATCGCCAGACCCTGAATTACACCTCCCCTCCCAGTTGCTACAACTCAGAGGGGGAATAGTATTTAAAGCCATTTACCCTAGAAAAAGTTTTTAAAGCAATTTAAAGGCCACTTCCGTTTTTTCTATTCAGATATCCGAATTTGCCTAGATACCCCAGATACTGGGGTCGGATATCCGATTCGGATCAGAAAATTTTGAACTCTGATATCCGACCCGGATCGGATATCTAGGTATCCATATCCAATCCGGATTTTGAAAAGGGGTATCCGAGCAGCACTACTTATAATGTCCTATTTGTGTTACTAGATATGCACTTTAAGTACTACTCAAATAGTTTGGCTAGCTGTTTCTGTTTGGTCTCTAGGCTTGGCTCTGGAACATCATCCGCTACGGACGCAGCTAGTACATGGCTGGAGAATCTTCAGAAAATGTTCCCTAAGTTTATTTGTTCTGTAGATCAGATAAATGGAATGTAAAGTTGGAAACGTGTTCCAAATAGTAAAAAATGCAATAATGTCTAGGCAATAATAGTATTGTAAGACCACCACATTGGCGCTCATTAGCAGAACAAAGCACAACAGGCAGAAGCTCATGAACTTTATGGCTTCATAGTAAGTATCCAGACTGGCTGTGACATTAGCATTAGACTTCATCTTTTTTAGGTGAAGGAGAAGAGAGACAATGAGAAGAACTGTTGACGTGGAATATATAATCATCGGAACACTATTTCCCATTGCTACAAAAACATACACATGAATTTCCGGTGGTTTAAAAGTACCATTTGATGTAAGATTATGTGGTGGTGGAAGATTTACTTTTATATTATGGTCTATCCACATAAAGAGCGAGATATAACAAATGGATAGCAAGATGGACCCTAAAATCAGACGGACAACCTGTTTGGAGAGGGCGTTCTTCAGACGTAAGAACAAGGCATTGTGGAAGTTGGCGATTTTCATGCAAAAGACAACGGAAAACACAGTGGTGAGCCAAATGCTGGATAAGTTGCACGAGTTCACCATCAAATAGAAAAATATGCTCAGGGGGGAAAACATGAAATTTTGCACGAAGAGAATCAAACTCATCTCAGCCAAGGAGAAAATCAGCAAACATACTCTGACAAGTCCGAGCGAGAGCAAGATTTGGTCAATGGGAGTCAACAGTTTTCTCTTCAGACAGTCAAGAAGGTTCACCAAAATGATGAAAGACTGAGTTGTGAATCCTACCAAAAAGGCAAATATTGCCACAGCGATGAGGCACAGATATTGAATATCATCTGTTTTGTCCGAAGACCTGGCCATCTTTCCAGCTACGAAAACTATTTCTCCGCAGTCAGAGTTTGTTGCAATTGTTAACTTAGCAGAGTCTGAGAGTCCACATATTACACTGCTTGGATATATAATGCAAATTGCAATGGGAAAGAAAAATATGTGGCTGCTAATCTGTAGGCATTAAGCTTCTTAAAACGATTTTGCATTTGCCAAGAAAACGTTCCACATCAAGTACTGAACATTTTTGCATGAAAAGTCTACATTTAGCAGGTAGAATCTAAAACGAGAGACAAATAGACAAGAAATCTTCAATAAAGGGAAACTCCACATTCATTAAAACAATAATAATTGTGCATATTTCAGCTTTATGGAAACACAAATCCTTTTATAATTTAAAGTGTACCTGAGGTGATGAGAGACAAGATAACGTGTATGTGTATGCACAGTGCCATCAAGGCTGATTCTAGACATTTTTGGTTCCTGAAGCAATACATTGTGAGGGTGGTACTTACCTCAGTAAAGAGAAGCCTCTGGATAATGTAGAGGCTGAGACAGTGCAAAACAGTGCAGGGAAATTTTGGTGCACTATGCACCGCCATAGGTTGTAATGTGAGTTACGGCTATAGTAGCGGTCAGCAGTGGCAGCTCTAGGAATTTTTTTTTAGGGGGTGCTATGCAAGTGCAAGGCGAAAAAATGGGCATGGTCATGACCGGATAAGGGCGGGGTTAACTGTAATTTAAAGTGAACCCAGGGTGAGAGTGATATGGTGGCTGCCATATTTATTTCCTTTTAAACAATTCTAGTTGCCTGGCAGCCCTGCTGATCTATTGGCTGCAGTAGTGAACTGAATTACACCAGAAAAAGCATGCAGCTAATCTTGTCAGTTCTGACAATATTGTCAGAAACCCCTGACCTGCTGCATGTTTGTTCAGGGTCTATGGTTGAAAGAATTAGAGGCAGAGGACCAACACGGCAGCCAGGCAGCTGGTATTACTTAAAAGGAGATAAATATGGCAGCCTCAATATTATTCTCACCTCGGGTTCCCTTTAAAAGTGCAACGCAAAGACAGAGGGCCCAAATTTTGGTGACCCTTTCCCCAGAAAATTCACATAATTGTGCAGGTTTTCTCAAGAAAATTCACATAATTGTGCAGGTTTTCTCAAGAAAATACACGTAATGTGAGCAGATTTGAACAAAAAACACATTCAATGACCCCAATATGCACAATCGTTATCAGATATTACCCCAATATGCACAATCGTTATCAGATATGACCCCAATATGCACAATCATTATCAGATATGACCCCAATATGCACAATCGTTATCAGATATGACCCCAATATGCACAATCGTTATCAGATATGACCCCAATATGCACAATCGTTATCAGATATGACCCCAATATGCACAATCGTTATCAGATATGACCCCAATATGTACAATCGTTATCAGATACGACCCCAATATGCACAATCGTTATCAGATATGACCCCAATATACACAATCATTATCAGATATGACCCCAATATGCACAATCGTTATCAGATATGACCCCAATATGCACAACCGTTATCAGATATGACCCCAATATGCACAACCGTTATCAGATATGACCCCAATATGCACAATCTTTATCAGATCTGACCAAAATATGCACAATCCTTATCAGATCTGACTACAATCAGCAGCACCACCTGAAAAACCCATTTACTCACCTAGTCAGAAGACCTACGGTTCCGACCTCCTTCTCTTCCGACCTCCTTGTGGCGCGCAGCTCAGCTCCCACGATCCTCTTCCTTCCTGCAGCAGCCTGCATACGGCGAGCAGGGCTACAGGAAAATGGCCGCCCGAAGCCCTGCACTGCAGACTCCAAGTCTGCAGAGCAGGGCTTCGGGCGGCCATCTTACCGTAGCCCTGCCTGCTGCTCTGGGCTGCCGCTGTGAACTGACTCAGCGTCTCTTAGACGCCTGAAGTCAATTCACGCCAGGGGGTGCTTTGGGGGTTCTTGGACAAATTTAGGGGGTGCTTGAGCACCCCCCTGGCGTCGACACTGGTGGTCAGACAGTAGTTTGGGCACCGTCCGAAGATGGAACCCAAATTACTATAAAAGCAGTGGCCTGGAGGGGAAATAGTCCACTGGGACTTTTGCAGGAGCAGGGTGCGCCTGTTTTCGGCTTTGCCCTGCGCCAACATTTCCCAGTGCCCTTTTTGCATGTATGCTCCAGAGACTTCCTGCATCACTCTCAAGCTCACCATTCCCATATTGGAACCCTCAACAAGGGTTTGTTGAATAGGTTTGCATGGTTGCACTGCACTGGAACTGCTCGTGTATAGCTTTTACCTCCATACATAAGCAGTTCACGCTATGGGACTCGAGATCACTGCCACTGCCCAGGACCCCTTCTTCTTCACGGCCGCACTCCCTTCTGTGAACAAGACTGCCTGTGAAGAAGAGCGTCCATCACAGTGGTGGTGGTCTCGAGGAGGACGTTGGATGCCTCTGGAGGATCCAGAGACTTTCCTCTACTCAGGTAAACATCTAACTTTTCCTTTGTTTTGTTCCTGTTCTGAAGGATGAAACCCTCTATCAGAGATAGTGCAGTGGCAATTTGGGGCCCCCTTACAGCTCTTCCTATTCCCCTCCAATGGTTGCAGGGTTGCTCCCCTGCAGTTAAAGTGTACCCCAGCCAAAGCTCGGGTACAAAATTACACACTTACCTAAAGAGAGGGAAGCCTCAGGATCCTATTGAAGCTTCCCTCTCTATCCTAATTTTCCACGTCACTGAGCGCAGCCACCCAAACATTAGCGACAACGCACTTTCGCTTATCACATAGGGGTTGCGTAGCTCTTCTCCTTTTATGTGCAGTAAGCTGGAGCTGAGGACTCTGTGCTACTGCACATGCATGGCTCGCGTGTCTAGTGCACGCCCACATTACATAGTTACATAGTTATTTGGGTTGAAAAAAGACATATGTCCATCGAGTTCAACCAGAGAACAAAGTACAACACCAACACCAGCCTACTCCCTCACATCTTCCTGTTGATCCAGAGAAAGACAAAAAACCCTTACAAGGCATGGTCCAATTAGCCCCAAAAGGGAAAAAAAATCCTTCCCGACTCCAGATATCAATCAGATAAAATCCCTGGATCATCATCATTAGACATTACCTAGTAATTGTAGCCATGGATGTCTTTCAAAGCAAGGAAAGCATCTAAGCCCCTTTTAAAAGCAGGTATAGAGTTTGCCATAACTACTTCCTGTGGCAATGCATTCCACATCTTAATCACCCTTACTATAAAGAATAGTGTTGATCGAACAGTGTTCACCACTGTTCGTTATTCCCCGAATATAGGGGTGTTCGGATTCTGCTCGAACCCATCCGAGCACATCATGGTGCTCGGCCGAACAGCGGTGGGGGGCGCCCAGTTGGAGGGGTAGCAGGCAGGATGGGGTAATTGGGCAAAGCGGCGGGGAGGGGGGTCAGATCCCCCCCTCCCTCACCTGGGTCCCCGACCTCCGCTCCCCTCCAGCTTTAAAAAGTTAAGTAGCATCGCTACTATTAAGAGGTAATAGGCGGGGATCACTCACCTCTTCCGCATTCCACCACTGACGTCACTTCTTGCAATGCCGCCCACAGTATTGTAAGTGGACGGCGTTGCAGGAAGTGACCGCGGCATTGAGTACGATTATTTAACTTGTCGACGAGTACTCCGAAGTCCTTCTCCAAGTTTGATGTCCCCAACTGTATTCCATTTATTTTGTATGTTGCTAGACCATTGGTACGACCAAAATGCATGGCTTTACATTTTTCAACATTGAATTTCATCTGCCATGTATGTGCCCATATAGCCATCCTATCCAGATCCTGTTGCAATATGACACTATCTTCCTGAGAGTTGATGATTCTGCACAATTTTGTATCATCTGCAAAAATAGCAACATTGCTCACTACTGCATCTACTAGGTCATTAATAAATAAATTGAAGAGCACTGGACCCAGTACGGACCCCTGTGGGACCCCACTGCTAACAGTCTCCCATTTTTAGTATGATCCATTGACCACAACTCTTTGTTTTCTGTCCATGTAACGGTTGGTGTCAGCACACAGAGAGTATCTGATTATTGATGATCTGCAGTATCACCAATAATACAGAAGTATACCTGATTATTAGTGATCTGCAGAATCACCAATAATACAGATATGGCTAACCTCTGGACACGTAATAACGTGTAAGTGATTGGGTGCAACCGTAACTTTAATGGTAATGAAACCTCACCAGAGGGGCTGGTGAGGTATAAACAGTACACTGAGGGTGTACTAACGTATAACTTCCAGCAAACTGGAGAGACAAAACTGAAGAGGCCGAATCTCCTGAGGAGCGGGTGATTCAGATTATACTGCAGGTAATGAAGGCTAAACTATAGCCTAATAGAGCTTCTGAACCAGCGGAGCTCGTGCAGTAAAACCTCACCAGTGGCGAGGGCCCACTGGCAAGTAGGATGGTCAGACAGGCAAGGTACGGCAACAGAGAGGTAAGTATAGGTACCAAATCGTGAGACAAGAGAGAAAACGGTAAACAGGCAGAGGTTCAGCAACAGGAAGGTACGTATCGATACAGAATCGTGAGACAAGAGAGTAAACGGTAATCAGGCAGAGGTTCAGCAACAGGTAGGCAGATAGGCGAAAGTACAAAAGCGATCAGAGCAAAGAGTAGTCAGGGATAGCCAGAGTCAAACACAGGTAAATATACAAATACAATCCTAATCTAAGGTGTGACATCCTTGGTATCAACACCTGGGAAACTGGACTAAGGTCTGAGCGCTAACACGAATGTATTCACGACAGCAGACGAGGAGTAACTGAACACAAGCTCCTTATATGCTGAGAGCGCATCTGCAGCGCCACCCAGCCGCCCAGCCAATCTGTCCTCCACACCATACCCCTTCCAATGGACCAGATATTGCACAGAGTTCTGTACCAGCCGGGAATCCAAAATTTTCCCAACCTCGTACTCTGTCTGGCCCTCTACTACCACTGGGGGGGGGGGGGAATCCACATACACTGCTGGCTTCAATAAAGAGACATGGAATGATCTCCCACTTCTCATGCTGGCTGGGAGATCGATCACATAAGAGACATCATTGATCTTTTTGGCCACCGGATAAGGCCCTATGAACCTGAGACCCAACTTGGTGGATGGTTGTCTGAGTGCCAAATGTCTCGTTGACACCCACACCATGTCTCCAGGAGCAAAGTGCCACTCAATAGACCATCTCTTGTCGGCCTGTTTCTTCTGATACATTTTTCTTCACTTGTCCCCAAAGTTCCTTCAAAACCTTCTGCCAATCCTCCAGGGCTGGGAAGGGCGAGGAACACACCGGCAATGGGGAAAATTTAGGAGACCTTCCTGACACAACCTGAAAAGGGGACAAGCCCGTTGAAGAGCTTTCAGGTTGTTGTGAGCAAATTCTGCAAAGGGTAAAAACTTAACCCATTCAGTTTGCGCATCTGCCACATAGCATCTAAGGAATTGTTCCAGTGCCTGATTAACCCTTTCAGTCTGCCTGTCGGTGTATGGATGATACCCAGATGAAAAAGACAAGTTCATACCCAAACTACGGCAAAAGGCCCTCCAAAACTTCGATACAAATTGGACTCCTCTATCCAGTACCACATCATCCGGAATTCCAGGTAACCGGAAGATGTGTTGTATGAAGAGATCTGCTAACTCTTGAGCTGAAGGAAATCCTTTAAGAGGAACAAAATGGGCCATCTTGCTGAACCTGTCTATGATCACCCATATGACAGTCATACCCTCTGACCTGGGGAGTTCGCTGACAAAGTCCCTGGACAGGTGGGTCCATGGTTCACTTGGCATAGGCAAGGATTGTAGGGTACCCACTGGAGCCTGGCGAGAAGGTTTGCTCCTGGCACACACCACGCACTCTCTGACAAATTCTTTACAAGCAGAGGCCAATGAAGGCCACCAAACACACCTCGTGAGTAAATCCAGAGTGCGGGTAACCGCAGGGTGACCTACGTTCTTATGGGCATGGAACAGCAGCATGATCTGTAAACGGAACGGAAGTGGAACAAAGAGAACCCCCTCGGGTTTCCCTTCCGGGGTATCTAGCTGGTGAGTAGCTAATGTGGCTGCCCAATCCTCCCAGGTCTCAACGGCCGCTAGTACCACCTTGTGAGGTAAAATGCTCTCGGGAAGTGCGGGCTGAGCTGTCTCAGGCTCGAAACATCTGGAGAGAGCGTCGGCTTTGACGTTTTTAGAACCTGGAGTGTACGTGATAACAAATCTGAAACGCGAAAAGAATAAGGACCAGCGGGCCTGCCGAGGAGTAAGCCTCTTGGCCCCCTCAATGTACTCCAAGTTCTTATGGTCACTATATACAATAATGTTGTGTTCTGCACCTTCGAGCCAATGACGCCATTCTTGGAAGGCTAGCTTGATGGCCAGGAGTTCCCTGTTGCCCACATCGTAGTTTCTCTCAGCAGGGGAAAACCTGCGTGAAAAATAGGCACAAGGATGTGTCTTGCCCTGCAGACCCGAGCGCTGAGACAACACAGCCCCCACCCCGATTTCCGAGGCATCTACCTCTACCATGAAGGGAAGAGTGACATTGACATGTCTCAGTATGGGTGCAGAGCAAAATAGTTTTTTCAAGGCATTGAAGGCTGCCTGGGCCTCCAATGACCAATGATATGGGTCAGCCCCTTTCTTGGTAAGATTGGTAAGGGGGGCTACTACTGAAGAAAATCCCTTGATGAATCTCCGGTAGTAGTTGGCAAAACCGAAAAATCTCTGAAGTGCCTTCAAGCCCACCGGTTGAGGTCACTCCAAGACAGCAGAGACCTTTTCTGGTTCCATAGAGAGACCTGTAGTCGAAATAATATAACCCAGGAAAGGAATTTGAGTGACCTCAAAAAGACACTTTTCTAGTTTTGCATACAGTGAATTCTGTCTCAACTTCTCTAGAACAAACTTAACATGCCTACGATGCTCTCCCAGGTTTGGGGGCCCCGGCCTCCCCTCCCCGGCCGCTTTGGTGACTCTAGATAACCTCGGGCCGATCGCACGTCCCCGTGACGGCGACGAGGTTTGGAGAGAAAATCAGTATATCATCAAGATACACTAAGACAAACTTTCCCAGTACTTCCCTGAAGACCTCGTTTATTAACTCCTGGAAGATGGCTGGAGCGTTACACAACCCGAAGGGCATAACCAGGTACTCGTAATGCCCGTCGGGCGTGTTGAAGGCCGTCTTCCACTCGTCACTGTCCCTAATGCTGATCCGGTTGTATGCCCCACGTAAGTCTAATTTTGAAAAAATACTGGCATTGGTTATCTGAGCGAAAAGATCATCTATCAGAAGCAAAGGGTAGCGATTCTTTACAGCGATCTTGTTCAGACCTCTGTAGCTTATGCAATACACGGTCTAAGACCACCGTCTTTCTTTTGTACAAAAAAGAATCCGGCCCCGGGCGGTGATCGGGAAGGACGGATAAACCCCTTTGCCAGATTTTCTTTAATGTACTCCCGCATGGCTAGCTTCTCTGGCCCTGACAAATTATAGAGATGCCCTCTAGGGGGCATACAACCTGATCTTAAGTCTATGGGACAGTCAAAACTCCGATGTGGTGGGAGTTCATCCGCTGACCTAGGACAGAATACGTCAGAAAACTCAGCGTATTGTATCGGGACCCCTTTTACCTCTAGCGTGGTGGCACAGATAGCAATTTTCTCTAGACAATGGCTATGACAAAAAGATGACCAACTGAGTAACTGGCCAGATGCCCAGTCTAGCTGCGGGGAGTGGAGTTGCAGCCAGGGCATTCCGAGGACAATGGTGGAGGTTGCCATGCGTAGAACAAGGAACTGTAACTTTTCTTTGTGTAAAATGCCTATAGTGCAGGACAACATCGGAGTCTGAGAGAGAGGTTGTCTGTACTGTAATGGGGAATCATCAATAGTGGTAACCACTATTTGTCGATCCAAGAGATGTATTGGAATTCCCAGCCCCTTCACAAAGTCATAGTCAATAAAGTTGGCCGCGGACACTGAGTCTATGAAGGTCTGAGTGCAAGTGGTCAAATTCCCCCAAGAAATTGAACACGGGAGGAGTAATCGATTATTCTTATTTAGAGGTAACCTCTGCTCGTCTAGGGTATTACCTCTAACTACACCTAGACGGCAGCGTTTCCCGACTTCTTGGGGCAATTTTGAGCAATGTGGCCCTCCTCTGCACAATATAAACAAAGTCTCTCAGCTCTTCTGCGTTCTTTCTCGGCCCGTGTCAGCCGAGAATGTCCGATTTGCATCGGTTCATCAGTAGGTGGGGTAAGTGAGGAGGACGCATAAGAGAGTGCCCTTACTGCATTCCTTCCTCTTGATTGACGCTGATAACGTAACCGGCGGTCCACTTGCACCGCCAATGAAATAGCGTCATCGATGGACTTCGGTTCAGGATGTCTTAACATTAACTCAGAAACTGTGTCTGATAAGCCTGAAAGAAAGCAGTCTAACAAGGCATAAGACCCCCACTTAGATGACACAGCCCACTTTCTGAATTCTGCCGCATAAACCTCAACCGTATCTCGACCCTGTTTGAGAGTTTTGAGCTTCCTCTCAGCAGTGATCGAAGCATCGTCATAAATGATGGCCATTGCTTTAAAAAATTCCTGGACGGAAGTTAATGCCGCATCTTCAGACGGGAGACCATAAGCCCAGGTTTGTGAGTCCCCGGACAATAACGACTTTATAAATGTCACCCTCTGAGACTCGGTACCCGATAAGTTGGGTCTCAACTCAAAATAAGACAACACTCGGTTGCGAAAGTTCTGGAAGTCAGACCTGTGTCCTGAAAATTTCTCAGGTACTGACAAACGCAAATCTGTGACTGGAGGGGATTGCATTGTAGCAACAGCCGTCTGGAGGACCTGCACAGATCCAGACAGTTTAGTGATCTGGGTCTGTTGCGTATTAACCACATCGATGAGGTTATTTAATGAGGTGGTTAAGGCCTCAACCTGGCTGCGTAATGCATCAATAATATCGGGTCTGCTGTTCTGTAACGGTTGGTGTCAGCACACAGAGAGTATCTGATTATTGATGATCTGCAGTATCACCAATATTACAGAAGTATACCTGATTATTAGTGATCTGCAGAATCACCAATAATACACATATGGCTAACCTCTGGAACCTAATAAAGTGTAAGTGATTGGGTGCAACCATAACTTTAATGGTAATTATACCTCACCAGCCCCTCTGGTGAGGTTTCAACAGTACACTGAGGGTGTACTAACGTATAACTTCCAGCAAACTGGAGAGACAAAACTGAAGAGGCTGAATCTCCCGAGGAGTGGGTGATTCAGACTATACTGCAGGTAATGCAGGTAATGAAAGCTAAACTATAGCCTAATAGAGCTGCTGAACCAGCGGAGCTCGTGCAGTAAAACCTCACCAGTGGCGAGGGCCCACTGGCGAGTAGGATGGTCAGACAGGCAAGGTACGGCAACAGAGAGGTAAGTATCGGTACCAAATCGTGAGACAAGTAAGAAAACGGTAAACAGGCAGAGGTTCAGCAACAGGAAGGTACGTATCGATACAGAATCGTGAGACAAGAGAGTAAACGGGTCTGCTGTTCTGTAACGGTTGGTGTCAGCACACAGAGAGTATCTGATTATTGATGATCTGCAGTATCACCAATATTACAGAAGTATACCTGATTATTAGTGATCTGCAGAATCACCAATAATACAGATATGGCTAACCTCTGGAACCTAATAAAGTGTAAGTGATTGGGTGCAACCATAACTTTAATGGTAATTATACCTCACCAGCCCCTCTGGTGAGGTTTCAACAGTACACTGAGGGTGTACTAACGTATAACTTCCAGCAAACTAGAGAGACAAAACTGAAGAGGCTGAATCTCCCGAGGAGTGGGTGATTCAGACTATACTGCAGGTAATGCAGGTAATGAAAGCTAAACTATAGCCTAATAGAGCTGCTGAACCAGCGGAGCTCGTGCAGTAAAACCTCACCAGTGGCGAGGGCCCACTGGCGAGTAGGATGGTCAGACAGGCAAGGTACGGCAACAGAGAGGTAAGTATCGGTACCAAATCGTGAGACAAGTAAGAAAACGGTAAACAGGCAGAGGATCTGCAGTATCACCAAACTGCAGAGGATCTGCAGTATCACCAATATTACAGAAGTATACCTGATTATTAGTGATCTGCAGAATCACCAATAATACAGATATGGCTAACCTCTGGAACCTAATAAAGTGTAAGTGATTGGGTGCAACCATAACTTTAATGGTAATTATACCTCACCAGCCCCTCTGGTGAGGTTTCAACAGTACACTGAGGGTGTACTAACGTATAACAAACTGGAGAGACAAAACTGAAGAGGCTGAATCTCCCGAGGAGTGGGTGATTCAGACTATACTGCAGGTAATGCAGGTAATGAAAGCTAAACTATAGCCTAATAGAGCTGCTGAACCAGCAGAGCTCGTGCAGTAAAACCTCACCAGTGGCGAGGGCCCACTGGCGAGTAGGATGGTCAGACAGGCAAGGTACGGCAACAGAGAGGTAAGTATCGGTACCAAATCGTGAGACAAGTAAGAAAACGGTAAACAGGCAGAGGTTCAGCAACAGGAAGGTACGTATCGATACAGAATCGTGAGACAAGAGAGTAAACGGGTCTGCTGTTCTGTAACGGTTGGTGTCAGCACACAGAGAGTATCTGATTATTGATGATCTGCAGTATCACCAATATTACAGAAGTATACCTGATTATTAGTGATCTGCAGAATCACCAATAATACAGATATGGCTAACCTCTGGAACCTAATAAAGTGTAAGTGATTGGGTGCAACCATAACTTTAATGGTAATTATACCTCACCAGCCCCTCTGGTGAGGTTTCAACAGTACACTGAGGGTGTACTAACGTATAACTTCCAGCAAACTGGAGAGACAAAACTGAAGAGGCTGAATCTCCCGAGGAGTGGGTGATTCAGACTATACTGCAGGTAATGCAGGTAATGAAAGCTAAACTATAGCCTAATAGAGCTGCTGAACCAGCGGAGCTCGTGCAGTAAAACCTCACCAGTGGCGAGGGCCCACTGGCGAGTAGGATGGTCAGACAGGCAAGGTACGGCAACAGAGAGGTAAGTATCGGTACCAAATCGTGAGACAAGTAAGAAAACGGTAAACAGGCAGAGGTTCAGCAACAGGAAGGTACGTATCGATACAGAATCGTGAGACAAGAGAGTAAACGGTAATCAGGCAGAGGTTCAGCAACAGGTAGGCAGATAGGCGAAAGTACAAGAGCGATCAGAGCAAAGAGTAGTCAGGGATAGCCAGAGTCAAACACAGGTAAATATACAAATACAATCCTAATCTAAGGTGTGACGTCCTTGGTATCAACACCTGGGAAACTGGACTAAGGTCTGAGCGCTAACACGAATGTTTTCACGACAGCAGACAAGGAGCAACTGAACACAAGCTTCTTATATGCTGGGAGCGAATCTGCAGCGCCACCCAGCCGCCCAGCCAATCCAACAGCTTGTTGGAGTCAGCTGACCGGCAAGTCAGCTGACTCCCCATCTAGCTGCATAAAGGTCCTGCTGCCGGGCGCGCGCACGCGTAATGCGTGCCCTGTTTGCGGCCGAAGGACCTTTGTGTGACAGCAAGGCAGGGACCGCTGATACGTGGAGACGGCGTCCCTGCCGCTTTCCGCCGCGGCGGTATCCCCGCCGGCTGTTACAGTCCATTAGCCAGTTCCCTATCCATGCACACAGACTCTTCCCCAGTTCTTGAATCCTCAACTTTTGCACCAGACTTTTGTGGGGAACAGTGTTGAAGGCCTTTGCAAATTTTATACTATGAAGTCATGTATAGTATCTTTTAGTAACCCCTCAAATAGTTTGCATATAACTGATGTTAAGCTTACAGGTCTATAATTTCCTGGATCTGATTTTTTGCCCTTCTTAAATAATGGGAAAACATGGGCTGTACTCCAATCCACTGGGACTCTGCCAGTTGAAAGAGAGTCACAAAAGATAAGATAAAGGGGTTTATCTATAACTGAACTTAATTCCCTTAGGACCCGAGGATGCATGCCATCCGGGCCAGGTGCCTTGTCTGTTTTTAATTTATTTAGTCTTGCCTTCACTTCTTCCTGCGTTAAGTATTTAATATTACAGTTGGAAGATTGAGACTCTTCTGCCTCTGTAATTTGCAACAGTGATGTTTCCCTTGTGAAGGCAGAAGCAAAGAAAGCATTTAATAACTTGGTCTTACCTTGGTCATCCACCATTGAGTTTCCCCCTCATCCTTTAGGAGTCCTATACAGTCAACCTTTCTTTTTTTAGAGTTGATGTACTTGTAAAACTTTTTTTGGGTTAGATTTAATATCCCTAGTGATTTGATTTTCAGCTTCAGTCTTTGCCAGCTTAATTTCTTTTTTACAATTTTTATTGCACTCCTTATCATTGCTTAATGCAGCCTCGGTCCCCTCCTCTTTTAGGACCTTATAGGCATTATTTTTCCTCTTCATTTTATCTCTAACCTTTCTATTCATCCATAGAGGCCTTTTTTTATTCCTAGACATTTTGTTTCCACATGGGATATACATACTACAATATTGATTGAGAATAAGTTTAAATGCTTGCCATTTCCCTTCAGTGTCCTCCCCTTGTAGTACATTATCCCAGTTCACCAGACTTAGTGCCTGCCTGAGTTGATTAAACTTTGCTTTTCTAAAATGTATAGTTTTAGTGGTCCCGCTGCCCCGTGGCCTATCAGTCACCAGATCAAACGTTATCATGTTGTGATCACTATTTCCCAAATGTTCTTGAACCTGCACATTTGCTACATTATCTGGTCTATTAGAAATTATCAGATCCAGTAACACATTCCCCCTAGTTGGTTCCGTTACCATTTGAGTCAAGTAATTGTCCTGTAGTGATGCCAGAAATCTACTGCTTTTACCAAAATGGGTAGCCTCAATATCCCAGTTTATGTCTGGAAAGTTGAAGTCACCCATAACTATGACCTAATTTTTACTTGCAGCTTTTTCAATCTCCTTTAGTAATTGCAGTTCTGCAGCTTCATGAATATGAGGTGGCCTGTAGCATACCCCAATAAGAAATTGGCAACCTTTATTTCCACTATGAATATTTACCCAAAAAGACTCCACATCTTCACAATCTTCCTCCATCTCATCGTTGAGGACAGCTGTAAAATAATTCTTAACAAAGAGACAAACCCCTCCACCTTTTTTCCCTGTTCTATCCTAAACACATTGTATCCCTCTAAATTAGCTATCCAGTAATGGCTTTCATCCATCCATGTCTCGGTTATTCCCACAATGTCATAGCCTTTGTCATTCAGAATGAACTCTAGTTTGTCTATTTTATTTGCTAGGCTCCTAGCATTGGTTACCATGCACTTTATATTTTTACCACCACATTTACCAATTTTGTTTACATGAAATGGTCTACTTGAATTTTTACCAACCTCCTTAATCTTTACACTGTCCCCACCCCCCTCTCCTCCCCCCATAATGTTAGGCTCCCACTGTCTTTTTACCTTATCTTGTCTACATATTGAGACTTTATCCTCCCGCCTCCCCCAGATCCTGGTTTAAAATCTCCTCCAACCATTTAGCCATCTTCTCCCCCAATGCAGCTGCACCCTCCCCATTAAGGTGCAGCCCATCCCTGCTGTAGAACCTGTAGCCGACTGCTAAGTCTGCCCAGTTCTCCAGGAACCCAAACCCTTCCTTCCTACACCAATTTCTCAGCTACTTATTTAACTCCCTAAGCACTCTCTGTCTCTCAGATGTAGCATGTGGCACTAGCAGTATTTCAGAAAACACCACCTTGGAGGTCCCTGCTTTAAGTTTATCTCCAAGTACCTGAAAATCATTTTTGAGGACCTTCCATCTCCCACTAACTTTGTTATTGGTGCCAATGTGTACCCTCACAGCCGGGTTTTCCCCAGCCCCACCCAATAATCTGTAAATTCTTTCTGCTACATGCTGAACCCGAGCACCCGGGAGGCAACAGACTGTACGGCATTCACGGTTTCTTTGACAGATTACCCTATCTGTGCGCCTAATAATTGAATCCTCTACCACCAGTACCTGTCTAGCCTTAGCTGTACTTCTATTCCCTTTCTCGTTGCAGCAGTCTGCCCCTTGGTTGCTAAGGGACACATCCTGCTGCAGCATTGCTACTCCAGAATCATCCTCCCCAATATTGTGCAAACAAGCATACTTATTAGGGAGGGACAACTCGGGACTAGCCTCCCTGCCACTTTTTCCCCTACCCCTTCTAACTGTGACCCAACTAGCAGCTATCTCTGCTTCTTGCTCTGACTGTACTCCACCCACCTCATCTTCACTGGTTCCATCCAGTGTCTGGATCGTGAGATCCAAGCTCTTCTCCATGTTGTGTATGCTTCTCAGTGTTGCGAGATGCTTATTTAGCTCTGCGACTTCCGCCTCTAACTGAGCAACACGCACACACCCAGGGCAACAGTAAACACCCTCAATCTGCTGATCAGGGCATGCATACATGTTGCAGGATGTACACTGTACTGCATTCTCCAACATGATGATTTTTGTGTGGGGAAAATTACTTAAAGTAAACTGTGGTGGTAAAAGATGAAACTGGAGAGTCAGTGAAGCTGTGGAGTGAGAGTAGAAGGAGAGCAGCCCCGATCTTAAGGGTAGCCATGCTCAGCAATGGGGGACATCTGAGTAGAAAGGGAAACCTCACTAGAATCTTGAGGCTTCCTTCTCCTACGGTGAGTACCTGAATTTGATTCAGAGCTTTGGCTCGGTATTGCTTTAAGCCCCTGAGTGCCAGAATGAATCAAACGTACACTGCCTTGATGCCTGAAGACATCTGGAATGTATCGGAGTCATGTCCCTAGTGTCTAGTGTAGGAATCTGCCTGCAGTGGCTTTAATCATCTATATATATATATATATATATATATATATATATATATATTCTTACCAAGTATTCATGTAGTGTAGTTACCTGCTTAAAGGAAAGGTTCAAGCAAAAAAAGAAAATGAGTTTCACTTACCTGGGGCTTCTACCAGCCCCATGTAGCCATCCTGTGCCCTTGTAGTCACTCACTGCTGCTCCAGTCCCCCGCTGGCAGCTTTCTGACCTCGGAGGTCAGGGCCACATTGCATACATTTTTACGCATTCCAGCTAGTGCAGGAACAAAAATTTACGCGTTGCACCACTAACGCGTAAAAATGTATGCGTTAATGTTCCTGCACTAGCGGGAATGCGTAAAAATGTACGCAATTCGGCCCTGACCTCCGAGGTCAGAAAGCTCCCAGCGGGGGGACTGGAGCAGCAGTGAGTGACTACGAGGGCACAGGATGGCTGCATGGGGCTGGTAGAAGCCCCAGGTAAGTGAAACTCATTTTTTTTTTTTGCTTGGACCTTCCCTTTAAAAACGTATTTGTAGTTACAATGTATGTCTCTTATTTGCTCACGTTGACGTTGTGGTGTAAGCTGTAATGCAAAGTGCAAATACAAATACGAGGTTGTTTGGAAATTGTTTAGCTCCTGATATGAATTTGCATGCAGCTAGTACACTGAGCAAAATGTCCTCATATTTTCTTTGAATTACTTTGCATCTACCTCTCCCTGTGGTTTGTTATGTTGGAAAAAGGAAAGTGAGACATAAAAGACTAGAAGTAAGTAACAAAAATAATAATCATTATTTCAGGGAAAAAAAGTGTCTGTTTTACAAAGCTCAGCTCAAGATTATTACCTGAAATGTTATATCATTTGATTTTTTTTTTCGCATTTTCGCATAAAAAATCGATCTCAAGAAGATTTTCGATGATATTCTACTGCGATTATTTGCAAAAAACTGCAAACCACAGACAAATGATATTTTTACCATGAAAATATTTACAGTGAAAAGTGAAAACCCCAAAATCAATATTTTTACTGTCAAAAACACACAAAAAATATTATTGATGCCTTTTTATCTCAGAAATAGAATTCAACATTATTTTTGCAAAACTCAGAGAGACACTGAAGCAAAAATAAATAATAAATGATGATATAATGAATTGCTTGTGTAGTACTGATAATTACTAGAACATTAGTAGCAAAGAAAATATTCTCATATTTTTATTTTCAGTTATATAGTGTTTTTATAACTGTATCACTCTCTAATATTTGCAGTTTACACACTAATCAGCATTCTAAATGACTTTACAGAGCAGGACAGTGAACTTTTGAACTGTGCTCTGGAGAGAAAAAGAAAATACAGTGACTGGCAGTTGAGATAACAAGCTTCAGAAGACAGAGCTCTCTCTGACTTTGAAAGTCGTGGAGCTCAATGGCTCTTTTGCATAGATAACAAATGGAGTATCTTAACTATTCCTGTACTGGAAACAATATTAGACTATGTCTCTGCTCCTAATGTTTTATTTCTTAGTTGTACTACACATACAAATCATTATATCATTTTTTTTTTTTTTTTTTTCGTTTCAGTATCTCTTTAATGTGAAAAGAATATTGACATTTCTGCTCATCTCTATTTACCTACTTGTCCGTATGGAATCTTGTATGGGACTTATTAAAAGCTACAGTTTTACAAGATATTACTACTGTATATGCATTGTAAACCGTTATGAGTGATGTTCTTTGTACTTTTAGCATGTGCTGACCACCACAGTGCAAACCCAGTGTTTTGCAGCATACACTGTCCCCAGTTTGTGACCCATGTTTTCTAACAAGTAATGCTTATGATTATGATCCTGTGTTTTACAGTTTGCACTGTCCAACATTCTAAACCTGAGGTTTATAGCATGCACTGTCTACAGTGCAAACCCTGTATTTAAATTAACAGTATGCTGAGTCTTATTGCCATGCTTTTGATAACATGCACTGTCCACAGTTTTGATTAGTGTTGTTGCACATAGCATGTATTGTCCAAGGTTCTATGTATATATATATATATATATATATATATATATATATATATATATATATATATATATATATATATATATATTGCAAAAAGGGTGTGTGCATCAAACACCAAGTGAACCCTTATATACCTGGCTTTGCAGATAAGGCCTAATTAGCTTATTCATGAGACACTGCTCAAGCAAATCTGCATTCGCTTTCGCATGCCAGGACATGCAGGGTTTTGCCAACTAACTCACCGCAAAATTTTTGCCCTGCGGGGGATTAGTTTGCGCAGCATTTAGCACTTATCCAGGATCACCAAGTGGAGGCCCCCCCAGGATCCCAGGAAAAGGGGGGCCAACAGGGCACTCCAAGCACTCTCACTGCTTAGAGACTCTGTAGCCGCCCCCCGGCGCTGCCACTGCCCGCACTTCTTAACCTCCCCCCAGGGGGTCAGCTACAGAGTCTCTGAGCAGTGAGAGTGCTTGGAGTGCCCTGTTGACCCCCCTTTTCCTGGGATCCTGGGGGGGCCTTTACATGGCGATCCTGGATAAGTGCTAAATGCTGCGTAAACTAATCTCCCGCAGGGCAAACATTTTGCAGTGAGTTAGTTGGCAAAACCCTGCATATCCTGGCATGTGAAAGTGAATGCAGATTTGCTTGAGCAGTGTCTCATGAATAAGCTAATTAGGCCTTATCTGCAAAGCCAGGTATATAAGGGTTCACTTGGTGTTTGATGCACACACCCTTTTTGCAATACGTTTTCAGTTTCTTTCCTCTGGAAGCAGGGGGTGGATGACCCTCTTTACATGGGCTGTCTGCAGTCTGTTTCCTCATTGGGGTGTGGAGCTGTAGAGTCACCCTTGAGCTTTACTAGGCTTGGGGTGACCTATGCTTCACTCCCCCCCCTGTTGTAGTGCTCCAAAGTTGCGCACATTTGGCCTGGCATAATAATGCACTTGGATGCAATACGAAATAAGGTAGGTCCTATCCTTTGGGGGGTGGGTGCGGGCGGCCCTCCCTGGCGGTGGCAGAGCTTGGGGGGGGGGGGCTCCCCGCACTTCTTAACCTCCCCCCAGGGGAATGGCTACAGAGTCTCTGAGCAGTGAGAGTGCTTGGAGTGCCCTGTTGACCCCCCTTTTCCTGGAATCCTGGGATCCTGGGGGGGCCTCCACATGGCAATCCTGGATAAGTGCTAAATGCTGCGTAAACGAATCCCCCGCCGGGCAAAAATTTTGCGATGAGTTCAATGGCAAAACCCTGCATATCCTGGCATGCGAAAGCGCATGCAGATTTGCTTGAGCAGTGTCTCATGAATAAGCTAATTAGGCCTTATCTGCAAAGCCAGGTATATAAGGGTTCACTTGGTGTTTGATGCACACACCCTTTTTGCAATACTGTCCAAGGTTCTGACCCTGTGTGTTATAGCATGCACTGTCCAAGGTTCTGACCCTGTATTTTATAGCATGTACTGTCCAAGGTTCTGACCCTGTATTTTATAGCATGTACTGTCCAAGGTTCTGACCCTGTATTTTATAGCATGCACTGTCCAAGGTTCTGACCCTGTGTTTTATAGCATGTACTGTCCAAGGTTCTGACCCTGTATTTTATAGCATGCACTGTCCAAGGTTCTGACTCCGTGTTTTATAGCATGCACTGTCCAAGCTTCTGACTCTGTGTTTTATAGCATGCACTGTCCAAGGTTCTGACCCTGCATTTTATATCATGTACTGTCCAAGGTTCTGACCCTGCATTTTATAGCATGCACTGTCCAAGGTTCTGACCCTGTGTTTCATAGCATGTATTGTACAAGGTTCTGACCCTGTGTTTTATAGCATGCACTGTCCAAGGTTCTGACCCTGTGTTTTATAGCATGCACTGTCCAAGGTTCTGATCCTGTGTTTTATAGCATGCACTGTCCAAGGTTCTGACCCTGTGTTTTATAGCATGTACTGTCCAAGGTTCTGACCCTGTGTTGTATAGTATGTACTGTGCAAGGTTCTAACTAGTGATGTAGCGAACATGAAATTTTTGGTTTGCGAACCTCGAACGTGAATTTCAGCAAAAGGTTGGAAACAGGCAAACCTTTCAAATCACAAATAGACTTCAATGGGCAGGCACATTTAAAAACCTATAGGGCATGTTTCTGGCCACAAAAGTGATGCAGACGTTGTTTCAAAGGGCCTAAAACCTGGACTGTGACATGCCTGAGTGGGATCCATGGCAAAAGTCCCACCAAAAATTATGAATTAGACGCAGACTCGTGTTTTAATATCTAAAGGGCAAAAATCACAGTACATTCCTAAATGTGTGGAATTAAGTGCTTTAAAACATCCGCCGTACGTACATGGCGATAAGGTAGTTTATGGGTTATGCCAGTTCACACTGACAGACTAAACATTGTGTTTAACACACCACAAACAACCACAAACAGCTTTAGTGATAACGTCAAGTGATACCTCCACGACATAAATGTTAGTCTTCTCTATGGCAGTCTTTGTGTAGTGGTGTGTAGTGGTCTGTGCTTGTGCACTCGTTCACAGGATTGTGGTTTTCCAGCCCCTAAGGTCGGGCCGAGGTAGTTCAAAGACAGTTAAGTGACCAAAAAAAAACTGATTCTGCACTGAGGCCTTATACAGGGGGCAGTAGTGGATACTAGATGTCAGAAGTGGTGATAAAGGATTATTGGGTAATGGTTGGTGCACTACTAGGACCAGCAGACCTGTCTCCAACACCTAACATGTGCACTGGACACACAGGATTGCAATATAACAATAGCAATAAAAAGAAAAACAGCCAATCAGAAGGGTGAACTATTGTAGCACTAAGCACTGGCTGCACCTGTCTGCAACAGCTAAAGTGCACTGTGTGGACACACTGAACATCAATATCATGAGATCAAAACAGAGACTTTAGAAGGCTCTGGCCTTATGAAGATGGTGAATTGGTATTGTAGTAGCAATAAACTCCACTAGAGACACAGAACACAGGCCTAACTAACGGTTTCCCTATCTGCAGCACACTCTCCCTGATCTCCCTACCACAGAAGCCAAACACAGACTGCAAAATGGCTGCTGTTCTGGGTTCCTGATAGGTGGTGGTGGTGGGGTGGGAGGTCCAGGTGTGCGGGGGGGGGGGGGGTAGCTGATTGGCTGCCACGTGTCTGCTGACTATGGGGTGAGAGGTCAACGTTTGGCTTCATTATAATGTATGGGGGGGGGGGGGGGTTCTAACACGCCAGGTGTTCGACTGAGAGGGAAACACGAACACCCGTTGTTCGTCACAAACTATTCGCTGGCAGAATAGTCTGGGCCATCTCTAGTTCTGACCCTATGTTTCATAGCATGTACTGTCCAAGGTTCTGACTCTGTGTTGTAGGGCATGCACTGTCCAAGGTTCTGACTCTGTGTTGTATGGCATGCACTGTCCAAGGTTCTGACTCTGTGTTGTATGGCATACACTGTCCAAGGTTCTGATTCTGTGTTGTATGGCATACACTGTCCAAGGTTCTGACTCTGTGTTGTATGGCATGCACTGTCCAAGGTTCTCACTCTGAATTATATGGCATGCACTGTCCAAGGTTCTGACTCTGTGTTGTATGGCATACACTGTCCAAGGTTCTGACTCTATGTTGTATGGCATGCACTGTTCAAGGTTCTGACTCTGTGTTGTATGGCATGCACTGTCCAAGGTTCTGACTCTGTGTTGTATGGCATGCACTGTCCAAGGTTCTGACTCTGTGTTGTATGGCATGCACTGTCCAAGGTTCTGACTCTATGTTGTATGGCATGCACTGTTCAAGGTTCTGACTCTGTCTTGTATGGCATACACTGTCCAAGGTTCTGACTCTGTCTTGTATGGCATACACTGTCCAAGGTTCTGACTCTATGTTGTATGGCATGCACTGTCCAAGGTTCTGACTCCATTTTATAGCATGCACTGTCCAAGGTCCTGACCCTGTGATTTATAGCATGTACTGTCAAAGTTTCTGTTCCTCTGTTCTTTGGTAGGCACTCTCCAGGGTTCTAACCGTGTGTAATAGCATTTACTATCCAAGGTGCTCACCATGTTTTGTATAGCATGTGCTTTCCATGGTTGTAACCCTGTGTTCTATTGCATGCATTGTCCAAGGTTCTGACCCCTTTCTTCTAAGGCATACAATGTTCAAGGCCCAAACCCCTGTTTTATAGCATGTACTGTTTAATGTTTTGATCTGCTGTTCTTTGGCATGCACTCATCAGGGTTCTAACCCTTTGTTTAATAGCACGCACTGTGCAAGGTTCAGCATACACTTTGCACAGTTCTTTTCCTGGTATTTCTAGCATGGACTTTTCACATTTTTATCCTGTGTTTTATAGCAAGTATTATGTGCAGTTCTGTTCCTGTGCTTTATAGCATTTCACAGTTTTAGTCCTGCTCTTTATAGCATGATGCACATTCCACAGTTGTCACCCTGTATATTATTACTTGCACTGTTTGTAATGTCAATTACGTGTTTAATAGTATACACTGTCCACAGCTCTGGTTTTGTTCTATATAGCATGCACTGCCCAAAGTTGTGACCCTGCTCTTTATAGCATGCTCTTCCCATGTGACATTTTGTTTTAAAATGTACACTTTCCATCCAAACAAAAGAGAAGGATAGGTGCACAGGGCCAGCTAGTGCAGCATATTTGGAGTGTTCAAAGCCCAAGGAAAATTCTTCACCGTAAACCAGGACCTGATGAAGCACTCCACTTGAGTGAGAGCGAAACAACTGTCCACCTCCCTACATGCTTGACTCTCTCTCCTATGCGGCTGTGTTTTGTACAACTTGATTGATTTTAATGGTATTTAATAAATTGGCATTTTATTTGGAGGTGCCCAGCCGCTTTTTTCTACCTGGTTTATACTTACACTTTCCATATTCCGGGCCCTCTGTTTTACTATCCAGCACTGGCTGGATAGTGTACTGGTTAAGGGCTCTGCTTCAGACACAAGAGACTTGGGTTCGAATCTTGGCTTTTTCTTGCAGTAAGTTAGCACCTTTACAGTAAAGAGATTCCTAAACACTGCTACTGCCTACTGAGTAGGAAATGTTCATAATGAGCTAATTCTGATTACCTAAATCTTTGCAATTACGCCTATATGTAATTACGATTCGTAAATTCAATTGATTTCACAGTCATTCGTAATTTTGCGTACTATTTTGCATACTTTTTGTGTAATTTCTTGCCGACTTTAGCAGTGGATAGCAAAGCCCCCATGCATGCTATTGACACCAAAATTGCTGCATATGTTAAAGGGGAACTGTCGCAAAAATCTTAAAATTTAAAACACATACAAATAGGGAGTACATTGATATCATAGTAAAATGAGCCATAAATTACTTTTCTCCTATATTGCTGTGACTTACAGTAAGTAGTAAATGGGTAGAAAAAAACAACGTTTTGTAAAAATTAATACCTTTTAATGGCTAACTAATAGAGTTAAATGATGCAAGCTTTCTGGGATCTAGTCCCCTTCTTCAGGCATATTTCCAGATGGACTAGATCCCAGAGAGCTTGCATCATTTAACTCTATCAGTTAGCCATTAAAAGGTATTATTTTTTACAAAACATTGTTGTTTTCTACCTATATAATTTATTTGGCTAACACGGTACAGAAACTTTTTTGCTACAGTAAGTTGTAGAAATCTGACATGACCAACAGATTTTGGACTAGCCCAACTTCTCATAGGGAGGTTCTCAAGGTTTTTAAAAGCAGTGAATGGAAGTTGATCTGTCCAACTGCCAAAATATTGTACGGTGAGCAGGGACGCTGGCCAGCATCTTTGTATTAATCATTTTCAGGGAATGTCTTTATAAAGAATAAAGGCCATGCTGAGAATCTCCCATGAAGAGCTGGACTAGCCCAAAACCTGTCGGTAATGTCAGATTTCTACTACCTGCTGTAAGTGACAGCAGCATAGGAAAAAAAAGTAATTTATGGCTCATTTTACTCTGGGAGAAATACAGGTATACTTCTTATTTACATGTGTTTTAAATTTTAAGATTTTCGTGACAGTTCCTCTTTAAGGAGAATAGTGGGTACAAGGCAAAAACATTTTTTCCAAAAAGACTTTTTAGTTTTTGAAAAAATCGATTTTAAAAATGCAAAGAAAAAAATTGTTTATAAAACTGAAAAATTAAAGTTTAAAAACCATTTTCTTTGCATTCTTAAAATCAATGTTCTCAAAAACTACAAGGTCTTTTTGAAAAAAAAAAATGTCCACTTGTTCCCACTGTTCTCCTTAACATATGTAGCAATTTTGGTAGCAATAGCATGTATGTAAGAGCATGTATAGTAATATTATGAAATATTACTTTTACATACAAAATTAATTACAATTTTCTCTTAAATGTTGCATTACGATTATGATGCGTTATTGCAAAACTCCGGCCCACAACTGCTGCTTAGCATACACCTAGTGGCTGCAGCTCTTGTGCGTTGTGTCCAACAGAAGAAAAGCGCAATATTAATATTATTTGTCTTGTCTTGTTTCACATCATGCACTTTCCATAAATCTGATTCTGTGTTTTTTACTGTGCACTGTCTTCACTAGCCATTCCATGTATAGCTTGACCTGTGTATGGCATGCTTGACCTGCTCTGTTGTATGGCATGCTCTGTCCAGGGTTCTAACCCTGTGTTTAACAGCATGTACTGTCCAAGGTTCTGACCGTGTGTGATAGCATATACTGTCCAAGGTCCTGACCGTGTGTGATAGCATGTACTGTCCAAGGTTCTGACCATGTGTGATAGCATATACTGTCCAAGGTTCTGACTGTGTGTGATAGCATATACTGTCCAAGGTCCTGACCGTGTGTGATAGCATATACTGTCCAAGGTTCTGACCGTGTGTGATAGCATATACTGTCCAAGGTCCTGACCGTGTGTGATAGCATGTACTGTCCAAGGTTCTGACCGTGTGTGATAGCATATACTGTCCAAGGTTCTGACCGTGTGTGATAGCATATACTGTCCAAGGTCCTGACCATGTGTGATAGCATATACTACTGTCCAAGGTTCTGACCGTGTGTGATAGCATATACTGTCCAAGGTCCTGACCGTGTGTGATAGCATATACTGTCCAAGGTCCTGACCGTGTGTGATAGCATATACTACTGTCCAAGGTTCTGACCGTGTGTGATAGCATATACTGTCCAAGGTTCTGACTGTGTGTGATAGCATATGCTGTCCAAGGTTCTGACCCTATTTTGCAGGATGCAATTTCTGTTAAGAACATACCTTTTTTTCTGGTGCTGATCCTATTTTGTTATTAAGTGTCCCATCCAGAGTGCTAATCCTAAATTGTTGCAGGGTTCCCTGTCCAAAGTGCTGATACTATTATTTTATAGGATCTCCTGATCAGAATGCAAACCAAAAGGTATTTGGATTATTCAGGTTGGAGTGAGCATATGGGGTTCCATGCAATGCATTACTGCTGAATATGCAAACCACCGATTTGTTGTCCCTGAAAGCCAAAACACACCTCCAGAACCACTGGAATGCAATGATGTGTCAGCTAGAGATGGCCCGAACGGTTCGCCCGCAAATGGTTCCAGACAAACTTTAGGTGGTTCTCATTCGCTGGCGAAGGTGAACTTTTGCGGAAGTTCAATTCGCCCCGATAATGCTCCATTGAGCACAACTTTGACCCTCTACATCACAGTCAGAAGGCACATTCTCACCAAACAGACTACACACACCCCTGGAGTCCCACCCCCTCTTATAAAAGGCAAGGTTCTCCTGTCGTTTTACTCACTCGTCTGCCTACAGTAATTAGTTAAGGGACAGCTGCTGACAGACTCTGCAAGGGAGAGTTTAGTTAGGTTCTTGTAGGCTTGTTCCTAGCTGATTGGTATTCCTTGTACTTCTCTATCCTCCCTCCTCCCGGAGGGAGGAGGGTCATGTTTTCCAGGGAATTGTAGTATTTCAAAAGCCAGCTTACATACCTTGGCCGGGAATTGAACCCAGATCTGAGTGCATGGTAGGTAGCTCACTTCACCACTATACCACAACCATCACCATCACTACATGCTGAAGCAAGCCTAGCATGTACCATTATGATATATCCAAGAGAAAAATGAGCTTGCGTAAAGATTTGTAGTATGTCAAAAGCCAACTCACATGTAGTGTTGGTGGTGGTATAGTGGTGAAGAGAGCTACCTACCATACACTCAGACCTGGGTTCAATTCCCAGCCAAGGTATGTAAGCTGGCTTTTGAAATACTACAATTCCCTGGAAGACAAGACCCTCCTCCCTCCAGGAGGAGGGAGAACACTTCCTGATGTTGTAAAGCATTGTAGGCCTGCAATTGAACATTCAATGAGATTTCTGACCTTAACACTGCTTTGTGTTAAATCCAGATTTTTTCTGGGACTTTTGATGTGTATTTCACTTAACCATGTCTTCCTCCAGGTATTAGACCCCTTGAAACCTCTTTTCTATCATTTTTCTAGTCAGCAGAAATATTTAAAAAATTTTAAGTTCGCCTCCCCATTGAAGTCTATTGCGGTTCGCGAAAGTTCTCCCGAACCGAACCTTCCGCAAAAGTTCGCAAACCGATTTTCGGTTCGCGACATCTCTAGTGTCAGCTTGTTAATTGTACAAATCCACAATAATCCAACATGCATGCAGACAATTTCAGACCGGTTGGTTCTTGCACTCCAGCCGTTCTGGAGGTATGTTTTGGCTTTCTGGGCCAACAAAGGAACAGTTTGCATATTCAGCAGTGATGTATTGTGGGAAACAGGATATGCTCACTCCAACCTGAATAATCGCAAATACCTTTTGTTTTAAGTAGAGTTGGGCCGAACCTCCGATTTTAGGTTCGCGAACCTGGTTCGCGAACTTCCGCGGAAGGTTCGGTTCGCGTTAAAGTTCGCGAACCGCAATAGACTTCAATGGGGATGCGAACTTTGAAAAAAAAAATAATTATGCTGGCCACAAAAGTGATGGAAAAGATGTTTCAAGGGGTCTAACACCTGGAGGGGGGCATGGCGGAGTGGGATACATGCCAAAAGTCCCCGGGAAAAATCTGGATTTGACCCAAAGCAGCGTTTTAAGGGCAGAAATCACATTGAATGCTAAATGACAGGCCTAAAGTGCTTTCAAACATCTTGCATGTGTATACATCAATCAGGTAGTGTAAACAGAACAGGTATACAGTGGCGGGTTCACTAAACAGAACAGGTATACAGTGGCGGGTTCACTAAACAGAACAGGTATACAGTGGCGGGTTCACAGAACAGGTATGCAGTGGCAGGTTCACTGAACACAACAGGTATGCAGTGGCGGGTTCACTGAACAGGTATACAGTGGCGGGTCCACTGAACAGAACAGGTATGCAGTGGCGGGTTCACTAAACAGAACAGGTATACAGTGGCGGGTTCACTAAACAGAACAGGTATACAGTGGCGGGTTCACAGAACAGGTATGCAGTGGCAGGTTCACTGAACACAACAGGTATGCAGTGGCGGGTTCACTGAACAGGTATACAGTGGCGGGTCCACTGAACAGAACAGGTATGCAGTGGCGGGTTCACTGAACAGGTATGCAGTGGTGGGTTCACAGAACAGGTATGCAGTGGTGGGTTCAATGAACAGGTATACAGTGGCGGGTCCACTGAACAGAACAGGTATGCAGTGGCGGGTTCACTGAACAGGTATGCAGTGGTGGGTTCACAGCACAGGTATGCAGTGGTGGGTTCACAGCACAGGTATGCAGTGGTGGGTTCACAGCACAGGTATGCAGTGGTGGGTTCACAGAACAGGTATGCAGCCAGACAGGAACAAGTTAAGCCTAACTAATCTTTCCCTGAGAGACAGTCTGCAGCAGCTCGCCCTACTCTCACTAACGCAGGCAGCACACGAGTGACCGTAATGGCCGCCGCTGCCTGCCTTATATAAGGGGGGGTGGGGCTCCAGGGGCTAGTGTAGCCTAATTGGCTACACTGGGCCTGCTGACTGTGATGTAGAGGGTCAAAGTTGACCCTCCATGTGCATTATGGGGCGAACCGAACTTCCGCTAAGGTTCGCCTGCGGGACGCGAACGCGAACCACTGAAGTTCGCATGGAACCGTTCGCAGGCGAACCGTTCGGCCCAACTCTAGTTTTAAGAAGGCAAATTTCGGTTTTGCATAACATTTAAATAGGAGGGCTTTCTGTTAAGGTAGCCACTAACTGTCTAATTTCTAGTTAAAAATTGTTCGAACGATCAGACATTCTTTTGTGTGTTGTCAAAAATCTCCGTTGATGAGCACAATCGATTACAAATGATTATAAAAATAATCGTCCATTTGGATTTTGGTCAAATAAAAATTTGGATTTTCTTGTTGATTGTGATAGATAGGAAGCAAAGATTGGTTCATTGGTGGTGTAATGAACGATTTTTCTTCCGATCAGAATTATCTGATAGCTCGAAAGATTTTTCACTAGAAATTGGATCGTTAGTGGCCACCTATCACAACCAACTGGAAAATCCAAATTTTGGTTTGACCAAAATCAAATTGGACGACTATTTTTATAATCGTTCATAATCGATTGTGCCCATCAATGGAGATTATTTATAACCTATCCGATCAGAACTTCTGATCGCTCGAACGATTTTTTGCTAGAAATTGGACCATTAGTGGCCACCTTTACCCTGATCAGAATGATGATTGGGTTTTGCTACAGTGTACCTTGTTTAGAGTGCTGATCCTGTATTGATATAGTATGATACATAAAGAGAGGTGCTCCCAAAGTAATTAACCAGTGATATACGTATATCCAAGTGACTGCTGCTGATGTAAAGATGTGAATAGACAACTGAATATGTAATCACCAGAAAATGCAACCCTTAAAGAGGAACTCCAGCCTAAACAAACATACTGTCATTAAGTTACATTAGGTATGCTAATTAAAATAGATAGGTAATATAATCTCTTACCCACCCTGTTTTAAAAGAACAGGCAAATGTTTGATTTCATGAGGGCAGCCTTTTTGGTTGAAAGGAGGTGACAGGGAGCATGAGACACAGTTCCAACTGTCCTGTGTGCTGATCACCCCTCCCAGTTGCTAAGCAATGTGAATAACAACATAGGAAATCCCATCAGGCTTTGCACAGCATCAGGGGAAAAAAGCCCGTCCAGTTTTCTTTGATGGGTGGAGCTTAGCTAAAAATGCAGCTAAAATGATGCTTTGGTAAGAAAAACAAAGTTCTGATGCTGTGAAACTGTTAAAGAAACACCAAGCCTTTTCAGTTTTGCTGAGTAGATTTTTAGTCCGGAGGTTCACTTTAAGTACATATGCAATTCAGGGGAGGACTGGCCAGGGGGGAAAGGGGGAGATTTCCCCCCAGGCTGCCTCCCATTTAATGATTTAGGGCTGGTACAGTGCCTGCTGCATTCAGGTTTTTGTATAAAATTGGCCATACACTCGTTAGATTAGCAGCAGATAGATCATCAGATAGATTTCTAATCTATCTGATGTGTTTAGGAACATTTTTTACTAGAAACAGATTTCCAATAGATTTCAGTTTGAAATCTATTGAAAATCGATCTGATGGCATTTTTTTGCCATCAGATTTCCATTAGGGCCAATGCAAAACAGATCGACCTAGATTTTCCAGCTTGTCAGATCGATTGAAATCGATCGAAATCGGCCACAAATTGGTTGATTAGTCAATCGATTTGCAATCCACCAACCGATTGATCGGCCAAAAATCGGCTGAGTGTATGGGCCCCCTTAAGGCAATGTGAAACATTAGGCTGGCTGAGAGAAATAAAGGTGCAATTACGGAGCAATTAGAGGACGGGTAAGCTGGTAAATGTACACAGCAAGATGCAGAGCAGAGGCTTGCCTGCAGGGTCCATAGAAAAAAAAACTCTGTCTGCTTTCACACCATTATAGCTCCCAACTGTCCCTCTTTTGAAGGGAAAGTACCTCTATGGACATAAGTGTGTGTGTGGGGGGGGGGGGGGGAGAGTCTTGGGGAATTAATATGGCCATAAATCTGTTGTCTCGGCGATCAACCAACTCTTTCGATAATTACTATCGGATTGGGTGAAAATCAGTGCCGCCACAAGCATGCCCAATTGACGATTTGCCTGATTTTGGTCGGAAATTGGTTGAATCTGAGATGCTGGGAAATCTCAGGCCGATGTGGTTGATTTGGTGCGCAGCGGTAACGAAGTGCGATAATCACGTACGCCGGACACAATGGAAACCCTTTGCTGTCATCCATCCAAATGTATTATGTGATCCCCAGTGCCTGTGCAGTTATACTTTACCTGTCACACTGCCCTGGAAGTGTCCTTGCTGTATTTCCACATGGGCGCCCCACGTGACTACCAGCATGTAGCACGTGGGGTGCGTGTCTGACGTCATTTGGGCTGGGGCTGCCATGAAAACGGGCCTCTGGTTTGTGTTCCCCCCCAGGCTGAAAGGTCCCAGTCCTCCCCTGTATGTATTATACCTACAGCACAAAAAAAATGGTCACCAGACCAACACACATGAACAGCATTAAAATCCCATTTATTGATCACAAAGCCCATCATTTTGTTTTTATATAAAATAATGAATGTTTCTAATTGCTGGATGCAATAACATTGCAATGGAAATTAAGTAGAACTCTTTGCATTGGGTTCCGTTTGCATTGAATAGCTGTGCTGCAGAGATTGCAATACGAGAAACTCTCTAATGTTTTAAGACAAGGCCTGACAAATATTGTTCAATGGTTCAGCGGATCCAATAACTGGAGAACTCACATGTGCATAGTGATGATTGTAATATGCGAATTACGATCACGTAAAATTGTTGTGCCATACGTAATTACAATTTGGACATTCAACTGATTTCGTGTAGTCCATTCATAATGTTGCCTAATTTTCAAGGCAAAAATTTAATTTTTCAAAAAGATCTTGTAGTTTTTGAGAAAATCAATTTTAAGAATAAACAGGAAAAATGTGTTTTAAACTCAGAAAAATTACAGTTAAAAAAAAAAAACATTTTTCCATTTCATTTTTAAAATCGAGTTTCCTTGTTCCCACTTCCCACGACTCCCCTTAAAACACATAACATGTATGGTGATGATACCATGTATGGGGGCTTTGCTATTAACCGCTAAAATCAGCCCAAAATTATGCACAATTGTGAAATTATGGTTCCTGATTACATTTACAAATGAAATAAATTACGATTTTAGTAGGAGGTAGAGGAGATGGAACTCCAGCACTCTCAAGATTGCAGCAGGGGACTGGACTTGACCTTCCTTAGCATATGACTGAAGCAGTGTAATCCCCTTTAAGAGCGTGCATAGGCTGTGTGGCAATAGACAAACTTGTGTTGGAGGGAGAGACGAGGTGGAGCCAGCACTGCAGATAGGGTAATTTATTGAGTCAAATATAGCAGAGACACTTACAGTCAGCGAGATCAGATGCAAATGCGGGGAGGTGGGCGCCAGGTCTATGCCCCCCTGCGGACGTCCGTTTCGCGCAGCAAGCGCTTGTTCACCGCAATGGGGAAAGAGTTGGGGGCGGGCAGTTTCAGCGTGGGTTACATACCCACGTAGCGGCGGCACTTCCGCCTGCGTCAGCCTGCCACGCCCCCTGGTTTCTAGAGCAACCACTGACGCCCACCTCCTCCGTAAGGAGGACGGAGAGCGTCCATGTAACTAGGCAATGGGAGACCTATGCAGCGGCGCCACCCACCACACCAATCAGGGCCCAGCTCACGCGTCTAAAATGTAAACAAAACGTAGAAGCAATCAGTGCTGCGTTCACGTTTATAAATATTAGCTAACTGTATTAGAGGCATGTAGGACGCAAGAGCGCGGGCAGTGACAGGACGTGCTAGGGCACCGCAGCACAGGAACTCCATCCCAATGTTTTAGCACATTAAAACCAGCTGAACTGAAGCTAAAGGAGGGAGAGGGAAAAGGGAGAGAAAGGAAAGAGGGGGGGAGGGAAGGAAAGAAGGGGGGTGTGGAAACGGGGGGGAAAGAAAGAAAAGGGAAAAGGGGAAAAAGGAAAAGGTATAAGGGTGGGGGGGGGGGGGCGAAAGGGAAATGGAGAGAAGGGGAAAGGGAAGGAAGTGGGGAAGAAAGGGAGGGAGGGGGAGGGAGATGAAGGGACGGGGAGAGCAAGAGGAGCAGGGTAGGGAGGACAAGGAGCGGACGGAGGGAGATGCCTGAGGCATAAAGGAAGCGCAAGGAACAGCAAAAAGCCCAAAATAGTCCCCAAAGGAGGTAAGAAAAGTGCAGGGTCAAGTAGAACTGCACATGCATGCGCAGCAAAGACATGGGGGGCTGCGCAGGCATGTGCAACTACGAAGAGGAGGCTGGGGCATCGCGGCGGTCGAATCGTATCTCAAACGCGGCACTCGAACGGATGCTCACTGTGAATACATCTGTGAATGCCTGCGATTTGTGCTTACCCACAACTCCTTCTTGTTTAAGGAGAAGTGGTACCAACAGGTGTCAGGCACCGCCATGGGTACAGCGGTGGCCTGCACGTATGCAAACCTCTTCCTGGCTCGCTGGGAGGAGATTTGCGTGCACGGCAGTGACAACCCGTTTCGCGGGTGTCTGCGGAGGTGGTCGAGGTACGTGGACGACGTCCTGGTGTTCTGGTCAGGCACTGAACAGGAATTCTCTTCCTTCATGGATTACTTAAATCACAATCAGGTCAATATGAAATTTACATCAGAGCTGAGTACAAGTAACATCAATTTTCTTGATCTTGAGATCATGATTCAGGATGATCACCTGGTGACAAAGGGATATCGAAAAAGTACAGCCACAAACTCAATCTTACATAACGGAAGTTTTCATCCGCCCTGGGTGACGAAATCAATCCCCTATGGGCAATTCTTGCGGCTCAGGAGAAATAATAGTGAAGATCTGGAATATCTAAGACAGGCCGGAGAATTGAAGTCACGACTACAATCTAGAGGTTACGATCCCTCACTACTAGAGGAAGCTAAAGAAAGAGCCTTTAAAAGATCTAGGAGTGAGCTGGTCAAAAGAAAACGCCAATCTGGGGCCCCAAAGAATCATCCGGGCACCAATACAAAGCAGGTGTTCGTGTTTGAATACTCGCCAATGGCGAATATTATCAAAAAAACCATTCGTAAGAATTGGCATGTTTTACAGGGAGACCCACTCCTTGCAGATGTTACCATGATGCCTCCCCTGGTAACCTTCAGAAGAGCCCCCACGTTAGGTGACATGTTGACCAGCAGTGAGTATAAGAGATCACAACCAGCCAATTGGCTGAATACTCTTAAACAGCCAGGGAATTATCGCTGCGGCACATGTGGCATCTGTAACCAGATCCTCAAATATGGACCACAGACGTTGGGAGGCATACCAGTTAAGATCAAAGATGTCCTCTCATGTAGATCTAAATTTGTAGTCTACTGTCTACTATGTCCATGCAAGAGATTCTATATCGGCCAAACTACCCGAGAACTGCAGACTAGGATTAAGGAACACTTCCGTTCCCTTAAGTCCAAAGATAAGCATACAAGACTGATAGAGCATATGGCTGAGTGTCACAGGAGGGATCCCGACTGCTTACACTTTTTTGCTTTAGAAACCATACCCTTTACAACCAGAGGTGGTGACAGAGAACGTACTTTATTACAGCATGAGGCCCGCTGGATCATGCGAACAAATGCTCTTGGACCGCTTGGATTTAATGACAAAAATGAGCTAGCCTGTTTCTTGGAGAAATAATTCCTGAACGCTCTTTATGTTTGTTATGCTTTCTTTGCTCTCTCCACTTCCTCACCTGGGTCCCAGAATATGAAATATCAGGTGGGACTCATGTGAGACCTTTTACCTACACCCTTTGGGGTATCTTGATCTCCGGCTTTTTGGGTCTTCGGCCTCTATATGCCCCAGCCTCCTCTTCGTAGTTGCACATGCCTGCGCAGCCCCCCATGTCTTTGCTGCGCATGCATGTGCAGTTCTACTTGACCCTGCACTTTTCTTACCTCCTTTGGGGACTATTTTGGGCTTTTTGCTGTTCCTTGCGCTTCCTTTATGCCTCAGGCATCTCCCTCCGTCCGCTCCTTGTCCTCCCTACCCTGCTCCTCTTGCTCTCCCCGTCCCTTCATCTCCCTCCCCCTCCCTCCCTTTCTTCCCCACTTCCTTCCCTTTCCCCTTCTCTCCATTTCCCTTTCGCCCCCCCCCCCCCACCCTTATACCTTTTCCTTTTTCCCCTTTTCCCTTTTCTTTCTTTCCCCCCCGTTTCCACACCCCCCTTCTTTCCTTCCCTCCCCCCCTCTTTCCTTTCTCTCCCTTTTCCCTCTCCCTCCTTTAGCTTCAGTTCAGCTGGTTTTAATGTGCTAAAACATTGGGATGGAGTTCCTGTGCTGCGGTGCCCTAGCACGTCCTGTCACTGCCCGCGCTCTTGCGTCCTACATGCCTCTAATACAGTTAGCTAATATTTATAAACGTGAACGCAGCACTGATTGCTTCTACGTTTTGTTTACATTTTAGACGCGTGAGCTGGGCCCTGATTGGTGTGGTGGGTGGCGCCGCTGCATAGGTCTCCCATTGCCTAGTTACATGGACGCTCTCCGTCCTCCTTACGGAGGAGGTGGGCGTCAGTGGTTGCTCTAGAAACCAGGGGGCGTGGCAGGCTGACGCAGGCGGAAGTGCCGCCGCTACGTGGGTATGTAACCCACGCTGAAACTGCCCGCCCCCAACTCTTTCCCCATTGCGGTGAACAAGCGCTTGCTGCGCGAAACGGACGTCCGCAGGGGGGCATAGACCTGGCGCCCACCTCCCCGCATTTGCATCTGATCTCGCTGACTGTAAGTGTCTCTGCTATATTTGACTCAATAAATTACGATTTTACCCAAAATTTTGCATTATTATTTTGCATCATAATTGCTACTTACAATGCAAAATTATGAATGTGCAAAATTTGTGCTCATCGCTATGTGTGCATAATTGTTCTGACGCAGATCAACATCCGCATATAAAGCCTTAAAGTGGATCCGAGATGAAAAACTAACTACAACTAACTAACTTGTCTATATATCTTATCTAAAGTTTAGATCAGGCATGGGCAAACTTGGCCCTCCAGCTGTTAAGGAACTACAAATCCCACAATGCATTTGCCTTTATGAGTCATGACTGTGGCTATCAGACTCCTGCAATGCACTGTGGGACTTGTAGTTCCTTAATGGCTGGAGTGCCAAGTTTGCCCATGCCTGGTTTAGATAGTTTACATAGCAGATATAGCTGCAAACAGCTTCAAAAGTGTATGATTATTTATTCCTGTGATACAATGAGGGCAGCCATTTTCTGTCACAGGCTGAGGGCTGGAGATGCTATCAGCTTGCCTGTGTGTAAATTCAGTCCCCTCTCCTCCTCCCTCTTCCCCTCTGCCTCTGAAATAAAAGGCTAGTAACCTCCTCCTGCCCAGACTGAGCTCCCATAAGCCATTGCTACAGTGCCAAGGCACAAAAGGGGCTGTGGGCAAGGCTTGTTTAGTTTATATGGAATTAGAGTATTAAAATAAAACAAAAATAGTATTTGGCTTGAGGAATGCCCTATAAACTATATAAAATGAACACAATTATGCAATGAGTAAACGTTTATCTCGGATCCACTTTAGCAGATGTTTCCTAATTAAAGTTATAAACTGACCTGAGGAAGGGCTCCCCCCGAAACATGTTGTGTTTGTGCCTTTACATGCTTTGAATACAGCTTGTTGCTGAAGCCTTTTGTGTGCAGTCTCCATTTTTGAAGGTTATAAACTGCAACCCTGTGAGGATGTGGTCATCACTGACTAAAGGGGTCGTGTGTAAGCTCAGTCACTGGCTGCCAATCGGGGGAAGCCACATCAAGGGAAATGATCACTTAGAAAGATGTGATATAGTCACCAAATTATAGTAAGGTTTATCTACAGCTCAAGGGCTTAAAGAAAAACGGTGACCAAGAATTAAACTTCATCCCAATCAGTAGCTGATACCCCCTTTCCCATGAGAAATCTATTCCTTTTCACAAACGGATCATCAGGGGGCGCTGTATGGCTGATATTGTGGTGAAACCCCTCTCACAGGAAACTGTGAGGACCATGGTCCTGGCAGTTTCCTGTCTGTAAGCCTTGTTGCATTGTGGGAAATAACAGCTTTTTACAGCTGTTTCCAACTCAGTGCTGGTCGTAATGGAAAAATCTACGCTTACGGGTCATTACGCGTAATTCTACGCAATTACGCATTACGCAATTACGGTTACGGCGTACTAAATTATCTACAGGTCATCACTGTAATTACGCGTAAACTTATGCAGTTACGCGCAAGGATACCGTAATGTAGGCGGTTACGCTACGATGTTACGCGTAGTGCCGTAATACCCTTTAATGTGTATTTTTTGACGCATACGGACGATGTGTACGCAATAGCCGTCAATGTGACAGCTATTGCGTACACATCATTTGTATGCGTCAAAATGTACGCTTATATACTGAAGGGCGGGAGAAGATACTATTGGTTGCTTAGGATGTTGACTGATTGGCTACTCTTAGAAAAGGGGAGTTTTTACATTAGTAATTACGCGTAAAATGACGCGTAAGTCTTCGTAAAATTACGCATACCTAGCAATTACGATAGACAGCGTAATTACGATACCCCTTTTCTACTTACGCGTAAATAATTACGCGCAAGACCGTAAATTACGCGTAGCGCTTACGCGTAAATTTGCATTGAATTACGATGCGTAATTACGCTCATGCGTAATTTCGGCCCAGCACTGTTCCAACTGCCAAAAAAACAAGCAGCATCTCCTTCCACTGACATCACCTGCCAGCAGTAAAAATGTCCCCATGTAATAAATGTCAGAATGTAAATCAGGGAGAGGAAAACATTTTACAATGGACAAATACTGACTAAATAATTTTTATACATAATTTTGTAAAAATGACAAAAAAAAATGATTACATGATTTTCACTGGAGTTCCTCTTTAAAGGGACACTGTAGGGGGGTCGGGGGAAAATGAGTTGAACTTACCCAGGGCTTCTAATGGTCCCCCCCAGACATCCTGTGCCCGCACAGCCACTCACCGATGCTCCGGCCCCGCCTCCGGTTCACTTGTGGAATTTCAGACTTTAAAGTCTGAAAACCACTGCGCCTGCATTGCCATGTCCTCAATCCCACTGATGTCACCAGGAGCGTACGGCGCAGACACAGACCATACTGGGCCTGCGCAATATGCTCCTGGTGACATCAGCAGGATCGAGGACATGGCAACGCAGGCGCACTGGTTTTCAGACTTTAAAGTCTGAAATTCCAGAAGTGAACCAGAGCCGGGGCCGGAGTATCGGTGGGTGGCTGCGCGGGCACAGGATGTCTGCGGGGGACCATTAGAAGCCCCGGGTAAGTTCAACTCATTTTCCCCCGACCCCCCTACAGTGTCCTTTTAAGTCTTGCACCTCACTGTCAGTGTGGGGTCGAACGCAGTATCTAAAGTTCCTCTTCAATTCCTCCAAATTATGCTGATCCATACATAGGTCAATTTTGCCACTCGGCCTCCTTATTGGTCCTGTGGTTTGGTCAAATTTCAATGGAGGGAGGGCTGAGGCCAGGGAGTTCATGTAAGGCAAAAGTCACAAATACGATGGTACTTGAGTATAGAAGCAGTGAGTGTCTCTTAGATGGGCACCAGCTCACTGCCCCAGTAGGTATTGGCTTGTCCCTCTTTCTTCATCCTTGTGGGATCCTTGTTGTGCAGTAATTTACTTTAATTTCTGCTGCAAACACTTTGCAAAATGTAAGAAGAAATCTCCCAGAAATGAAGGGAAATTCACAATCTACTCGGATATTTCTGAATCAAGTACTTTATTAGGAGATTTAAAATTTACTCTGCTCCCCATATCAATGGCAATAGTATATTACTTTCTCTCCCAGTGATAATAGTCTTGGGGACAGGAAGATAAAAGAAATGTTCTGGCACAGAGACAGCAATAAAACTTCACTTTCTGACTGTGTATTGAGCTTCGAAGGCGGTGGACATAGGCCCGTGCAGGCCATGCAGCTGCACAGGTGCCCCATGTCCTCTAGGGCCCAAGATAATTGCTTGTGGTCCAGTCATACACAAATATAGAATGTGTGCTACATTATTACAGTTCCTAACAGGGGCGATGCTAGGATCCTTAGTGATCCGGGGCGTTTTTGGGCACTCTAGCCCAAAAAAATGGGTGTGGTGATGGGTGGAGACAAATTTATCTGAACTTAACAGTGGTCTACACACTTCCCCGAACAGCTTCTGTCATTGCTATGGCAACGATCGAACACAACGTCTGACTTCATTGACGTCATGACGTCATGCGCAGTCCCGATCCTCCCCATAGCGAGGCCTGGAGGCTATTGGAGAGGCTGCGCCATCGCGGGTTCCGGGGGGAGCTATGTATAAGGGCAGCGATCGGGGGGATCAGAGGGTGCCGGAAGCGATCGGGGTCAAATACTTGATAGCCAGCTGGAGAAATTTGGCAAGACTCTTTCTCAGCTTGGCCATCGCAAAGATCAAATAGACAGACTGCAGAATTGGAATGGAATCCAGAACTGTATAAATAAGTGCACTGCCCAGATCATGAAAGTAATAATAATATATAGTGGCTTGAGCTGCAGTGGCATGGATCATATAATAAGCAAAGGACACGGCTATGAATTTTAAAGCCATATAATAAGCACCCAAATGGACTGCAGTGTTGTTGTTGGCTTTTACGCTGCGAATGTGATGACACAAAGAAACGGCAAGAAACGTTGACGCCAAGGAGAATATAAGAAATGGCACTGCATTTCCAAACACGTATATTAATAAGAAAATTATATTCACTTTATAAGCATCAGTTTCACCTGCTGTTGCATTGAACGTTGAAATGATAAAATGGTTTTTCCAAAATTGAAGTGAAGCATAGCAGCCGGACAACAGCACAGAGACAAAAATTGAATGGTTAACCTTTTGTAACATAAACCTTTTAAGATGTGAGAAGCCCATGTAGAAGTTGGAGATCTTCATGCAGAAGATAACGGAGAGGAGGGTTGACAACCAAAAACTTAGCTGTTCACTAAAAACTACCACCACATCGATGGTGTACCGCACCGGGACCAGGTCCAGGCAGTCTTGGAAGAAAGTTGAAAGAACTGCATAGAAGAAAGACCCAGACTGGAGAATTATTCTGGTTATGCCCAAGCCAATGAGAATCCTGTCAGTAGGAGTTATTGCCCTTCCTTTGAGTCCATCCATCGCACTGACAGTTGTGATGAACACATAAATCATAATACCCACGATAAAAAAAATACATGCAAAAGCAATACTTATGCAATCTATAATGTAATTTTTTGCGAAAACGGTGGTAGTCATCATAATGAGTTATTGTGCTCAAGTCAAGGCAACAGAACTATATTACCGATGTATGATGCTACTCATGTGTTTACTGATTTTTGAGGTATTTAAATATGTATGCAAACTATGATTCAAAACATCAGAGGTTGTGCACACATGTACTAAGGTAATAATTAATTCATTTCATTCTTTTCGAAAGCCAAGTTTTATTAAGGCATATTAGGTGTGACATCAGTAATGGTTACAACAACATCCCTTATAGTAATAAAGCCATGGCCTAAATTAACAACAGAAATAAAAAAATCAAACGCAACTTAACACTGCGGTTAAAAATGGATAGCAATTTTAGATACTATATCAGATATTATCCATACTTTAATAGTAGTAATGTGTGTACTGCCACTCTGTGTACACGGCTCAGCCAGACTATATAGCATTGTTTACTGCCACTCTGTGTACACCGCTCAGCCAGACTATATAGCATTGTGTGTACTGCCACTCTGTGTACACCGCTCAGCCAGACTATATAGCATTGTGTGTACTGCCACTCTGTGTACACCGCTCGGCCAGACTATATAGCATTGTGTTTACTGCCACTCTGTGTACACCGCTCAGCCACACTATATAGCATTGTTTACTGCCACTCTGTGTACACTGCTCAGCCAGACTATATAGCATTGTGTGTACTGCCACTCTGTGTACACCGCTCAGCCAGACTATATTGCATTGTTTACTGCCACTCTGTGTACACCGCTCAGCCACACTATATAGCATTGTTTACTGCCACTCTGTGTACACCGCTCAGCCACACTATATAGCATTGTTTACTGCCACTCTGTGTACACCGCTCAGCCACACTATATAGCATTGTGTGTACTGCCACTCTGTGTACACCGCTCAGCCAGACTATATAGCATTGTGTTTACTGCCACTCTGTGTACACGGCTCAGCCAGACTATATAGCATTGTGTGTACTGCCACTCTGTGTACACCGCTCAGCCAGACTATATAGCATTGTTTACTGCCACTCTGTGTACACCGCTCAGCCACACTATATAGCATTGTGTGTACTGCCACTCTGTGTACACCGCTCAGCCAGACTATATAGCATTGTGTTTACAGCCACTCTGTGTACACGGCTCAGCTAGACTATATAGCATTGTGTGTACTGCCACTCTGTGTACACTGCTCAGCCAGACTATATAGCATTGTGTGTACTGCCACTCTGTGTTCACGGCTCAGCCACACTATATAGCATTGTTTACTGCCACTCTGTGTACACCGCTCAGCCAGACTATATGGCATTGTGTGTACTGCCACTCTGTGTACACCACTCAGCCAGACTATATAGCATTGTTTACTGCCACTCTGTGTACACGGCTCAGCCAGACTATATAGCATTGTTTACTGCCACTCTGTGTACACGGCTCAGCCACACTATATAGCATTGTTTACTGCCACTCTGTGTACACGGCTCAGCCAGACTATATAGCATTGTTTACTGCCACTCTGTGTACACGGCTCAGCCAGACTATATAGCATTGTTTACTGCCACTCTGTGTACACGGCTCAGCCACACTATATAGCATTGTTTACTGCCACTCTGTGTACACCGCTCAGCCAGACTATATAGCATTGTGTGTACTGCCACTCTGTGTACACCGCTCAGCCAGACTATATAGCATTGTTTACTGCCACTCTGTGTACACCGCTCAGCCAGACTATATAGCATTGTGTGTACTGCCACTCTGTGTACACCGCTCAGCCAGACTATATAGCATTGTGTGTACTGCCACTCTGTGTACACCGCTCAGCCAGACTATATAGCATTGTGTTTATTGCCACTCTGTGTACACCGCTCAGCCACACTATATAGCATTGTTTACTGCCACTCTGTGTACACCGCTCAGCCAGACTATATAGCATTGTGTGTACTGCCACTCTGTGTACACCACTCAGCCAGACTATATTGCATTGTTTACTGCCACTCTGTGTACACCGCTCAGCCACACTATATAGCATTGCTTACTGCCACTCTGTGTACACCGCTCAGCCACACTATATAGCATTGTTTACTGCCACTCTGTGTACACCGCTCAGCCACACTATATAGCATTGTTTACTGCCACTCTGTGTACACCACTCAGCCACACTATATAGCATTGTGTGTACTGCCACTCTGTGTACACCGCTCAGCCAGACTATATAGCATTGTGTTTACTGCCACTCTGTGTACACGGCTCATCCAGACTATATAGCATTGTGTGTACTGCCACTCTGTGTACACTGCTCAGCCAGACTATATAGCATTGTTTACTGCCACTTTGTGTACACCGCTCAGCCACACTATATAGCATTGTTTACTGCCACTCTGTGTACACCGCTCAGCCAGACTATATAGCATTGTGTGTACTGCCACTCTGTGTACACCATTTAGCCAGACTATATAGCATTGTTTACTGCCACTCTGTGTACACGGCTCAGCCAGACTATATAGCTTTGTTTACTGCCACTCTGTGTACACGGCTCAGCCACACTATATAGCATTGCTTACCGCCACTCTGTGTACACCGCTCAGCCAGACTATATAGCATTGTTTACTGCCACTCTGTGTACACGGCTCAGCCAGACTATATAGCATTGTTTACTGCCACTCTGTGTACACGGCTCAGCCACACTATATAGCATTGTTTACTGCCACTCTGTGTACACCGCTCAGCCAGACTATATAGCATTGTGTGTACTGCCACTCTGTGTACACCGCTCAGCCAGACTATATAGCATTGTTTACTGCCACTCTGTGTACACCGCTCAGCCAGACTATATAGCATTGTGTGTACTGCCACTCTGTGTACACCGCTCAGCCAGACTATATAGCATTGTGTGTACTGCCACTCTGTGTACACCGCTCAGCCTGACTATATAGCATTGTGTTTACTGCCACTCTGTGTACACCGCTCAGCCAGACTATATAGCATTGTTTACTGCCACTCTGTGTACACCGCTCAGCCAAACTATATAGCATTGTGTGTACTGCCACTCTGTGTACACCGCTCAGCCAGACTATATTGCATTGTATACTGCCACTCTGTGTACACCGCTCAGCCACACTATATAGCATTGTTTACTGCCACTCTGTGTACACCGCTCAGCCACACTATATAGCATTGTTTACTGCCACTCTGTGTACACCGCTCAGCCACACTATATAGCATTGTGTGTACTGCCACTCTGTGTACACGGCTCAGCCAGACTATATAGCATTGTGTGTACTGCCACTCTGTGTACACTGCTCAGCCAGACTATATAGCATTGTTTACTGCCACTCTGTGTACATGGCTCAGCCACACTATATAGCATTGTTTACTGCCACTCTGTGTACACCGCTCAGCCAGACTATATAGCATTGTGTGTACTGCCACTCTGTGTACACCGCTCAGCCAGACTATATAGCATTGTTTACTGCCACTCTGTGTACACGGCTCAGCCAGACTATATAGCATTGTTTACTGCCACTCTGTGTACACGGCTCAGCCAGACTATATAGCATTGTTTACTGCCACTCTGTGTACACCGCTCAGCCAGACTATATAGCATTGTTTACTGCCACTCTGTGTACACGGCTCAGCCACACTATATAGCATTGTTTACTGCCACTCTTTGTACACCGCTCAGCCAGACTATATAGCATTGTGTGTACTGCCACTCTGTGTACACGGCTCAGCAAGACTATATAGCATTGTTTACTGCCACTCTGTGTACACCGCTCAGCCAGACTATATAGCATTGTGTGTACTGCCATTCTGTGTACACCGCTCAGCCAGACTATACAGCATTGTGTGTACTGCCACTCTGTGTACACCGCTCAGCCAGACTATATAGCATTGTGTTTACTGCCACTCTGTGTACACCGCTCAGCCACACTATATAGCATTGCGTACTCTGCCAGTCAGTGTGTATATTGCTGGGATCAGTAATACTCCACTCACAGCCAACCACTATATGAGCTCACCATGAGTTCCTCAGAGACCTCCGCTGTGAGCAGCACTCCCAACAACAGCAACAGCCAACGCCCCACGCAACCTATAACATCCACCCCAGCAGCCAGTGGTCAGCAGCAGCCCTCCCCGGAGGAGAACGTTGTGTCCATCGGTCCTTCGCCAGAGCGATTAATGAGGGCTGCCATTGAGGAGATGATGGGGCCTGATGTGGAGGAGGAGGTCTGGCTCAGGCCAGCATCCCAAGTTAATGTTGAGGACGATGAGGGGTCTGTGTCTGGGGATGTTGGGGTGGCAGAGGTGGTGGGTGGGTCAGACTCAGGAGAAGAGTTGTATGATGAGGATGATGATCGGGACCATCTGTATGTGCCTCAGAGTCCGACCCCGGAAAACATGTTGTATCGTGTGTTTAGGTACTAAAATCTGCGTTCCCAGTAGTGTTGGGCGAACAGTGTTCGCCACTGTTCGGGTTCTGCAGAACATCACCCCGTTCGGGGTGACTATATAGCAGACTATATAGCATTGTGTTTACTGCCACTCTGTGTACACGGCTCAGCCACACTATATAGCATTGTGTTTACTGCCACTCTGTGTCTGCTGGGAACATTAGTACACCGCTCACCCGCCACTGTATAGCATTGTGCTCTGTGTCGCTGCTGGCAATAGTGGTACACCGCTCACCCACCACTGTATAGCATTTCTGTACTGCCACTGTACTGCTGCCAGTCAGCGTGTACTTTAAGGATAAGTGAAATGAGGAAGAAATCCGGTGAAAGAGGGAGGGGCAAGGGAAGACGTGTTTCCCCTGACGGTTCACGTACAGGCCACAGGGGAGCACCCAAGAAAACCCACTCAATACCGCCCATGTTGTCCAGGACAACCACCCTCACAGATCCAAAAGAACAGGACCAGATAATTACTTGGATGACCTCTCAAGCATCCAGCAGTGGGTTAAGCAGCACCAGCACATCACGCACGAGGTCCGAGTCCTCAGCCAGTTACAAGGATCCAGTGGGCACAAAGCTGACACAACCGGCAGCGACACCACGCACACAACTGCCAGATAACCAGACGACGTTGGAGTGAGCTGCGCAGAGGTTGTTCTGGGGAGCTCTACTCCACGGCGGCGGCCCCCCACAATGACATATGACGAGTTTGAGGAGATGGAAGAGGAGGGTATGGACAATGTGGACATAGACCCAGATTTTGTTTGTGAACGAGAACATCGCCGTCGTAGCAGCAGCACAGATGAGTCTGTTGAAGAACCCACTGCTGCACGAGTTCGCCTTGTGCCACAAGGTAGGCGGCGCGCAATTTCAGGCACCACAAGCGTGGAAGTTCAAGTGAGAGGCAAAAGAGGCGCAAACAGAAATCGCCAGCAAGGCAGGTGCTCCAAAGTCTGGGCTTTCTTTGAAGACTGCACTGAGGATGTTACCATGGCGATTTGCAAGGTGTGCAAGACCCGCCTGAGCAGGGGGAAAAGTATTAACAACCTCTCCACCACCAGCATTAGCCGTCACATGCTATCCAAACATCCCACTCTGTGGGCAAACTCGACAGGACAGGGTACCAGCAACACTGCCTCCCTTGGGTTCACCAGACTCACCACCAGACCCGCTTCAGCAGCAGCAGTAGCCCAGCCATTGCGTGGTTCACAACATTCACAAACATCAGACGACGCTGACACTGTCACTTTCCGGAGTAGTGCTCTTGAGGTCTCCCAGTGTTCATCAAACACAACAACCAACAGCCCTTCAGTGTGCAGCCCTACGGTTCAGTTGTCTGTCTCGGAGATGTTTGAGCGCAAGAGGAAATTGCCAGCAAATGACCCCCGGGCCGTGGCAGTAACAGCCAGCATAGCCAAGCTTCTGGCCTGCAAAATGCTGCCATATCGAGTGGTGGAGACAAACAGCTTCAAGGGCATGATGTCAGTGGCCATCCCACGTTACGTGGTTCCCAGCCGCTACCACTTTGCGCGCTCTGCAGTGCCTGAGTTGCATGAGCACGTGGTCAGCAAAATAACCCGAAGCTTGAAGAATGCCGTTGCCTGCAAGGTTCACTTCACCACTGACACCTGGACGAGTGCGTTCGGCCAGGGTCGATACATCTCCCTTACCGCGCACTGGGTGAACCTTGTGGAGCCTGGCAGCGATTCCTCACCTGCTACGGCGCGGGTGTTGCCCACGCCGCAAACAGCTGCACTGCCGTCCCTCCCACTGGATAACAACAGCAGCACCTACCTCTCTGACTCCTTCTCCTCCAATGCATCTCAAAGCTGTACCTCATCCGGAAACGCTAACCCAGCACCAGCAGCAGTAGGATCGTGGAAGCAGTGCAGCACAGCTGTTGGCATGCGTCAGCAAGCGTTGCTGAAGCTGATCTGCCTTGGGGATAAGCAGCACACAGGGGAGGAAATTTGGAGGGGAATAAAGGAACAGACGGATTTGTGGCTGGCACCGCTGGACCTGAAACCAGGCATGAAGCTAGACACCTGGCACGGACTGGCAATGTACGCAATAGAGGTGCTGGCTTGCCCGGCAGCCAGCGTTATGTCGGAACGCTGTTTCAGTGCTGCCGGAGGCATCGTCACAGATCGGCGTATCCGCCTCTCCACAGAAAATGCAGACCGTCTGACTCAAATTAAAATGAATCAATCCTGGATTGGAAACGACTACGCAACACTCCAGGACCCCAACCAAGTAACATGACCAATGAACATCTGGAATGGTTTAGCGTTTCCGGTCCCTGTTTATTGAACCTCTCATCTGTATTACATTTATGACTGCATGGCGGCAAAAAGCATTGCTGCTATATCCGCACGCTTTTTGTCCTCATGCAAGGCCTGTGTTGTTGTGTCTCAAAAAGCATGGCCTTCTCCTCCTGCGCCTGCTCCTGTTCCATCACGTGTGCTGCTGCTGCTGGGTTAGCATTGCCGGTCCCTGTTTATGGAACCTCTTATCTTTATTACATTTATGACTGCATGGCGGTACAAAGCATGCTATCCGCACGCTTCTTGTCCTCATGCAAGGCCTGGGTTGTTGTGTCTCAAAAAGCGTGGCCTTCTCCTCCTGCGCCTCCTCCTGTTCCATCACGTCTGCTGCTGCTGCTGCTGCTGGGTTAGCGTTGCCGGTGACGGTCCCTGTTTATGGAACCTCTTATCTTTATTACATTTATGACTGCATGGCGGTAAAAAGCATGCTATCCGCACGCTTCTTGTCCTCATGCAAGGCCTGGGTTGTTGTGTCTCACAAAGCGTGGCCTTCTCCTCCTGCACCTCCTCCTGCTCCATCACGTCTGCTGCTGCTGGGTTAGCATTGCCGCGTGGTCCCTGTTTATTGAACCACTTATCTTTATTACATTTATGACTGCATGGCGGTAAAAAGCATGCTATCCGCACGCTTCTTGTCCTCATGCAAGGCCTGGGTTGTTGTGTCTCAAAGCGTGGCCTTCTCCTCCTGCGCCTCCTCCTGTTCCATCACGTCTGCTGCTGCTGGGTTAGCGTTGCCGGCGCATGGTCCCTGTTTATTGAACCTCTTATCTTTATTACATTTATGACTGCATGGCGGTACAAAGCATGCTATCCTCACGCTTCTTGTCCTCATGCAAGACCTGGGTTGTTGTGTCTCACAAAGCGTAGCCTTCTCCTCCTGCGCCTCCTCCTCCTGTTCCATCAGGTGTGCTGCTGCTGGTGCTGGGTTAGTGTTACCGGTCCCTTTTCCTGGAACCTCTTCTCTGTATTACATTTATGACTGAATGGCGACAAAAAGCATGTTACCTGTGCAAAGAAACATGACATTTTCCACATTTAAAAGACAGTTTTTCCTTCGAAACTTTACAATCAATTTTCTCAAAAACTATAAGCTCTTTTTCAAAAAAAAATTTCCCTCTTGTTCCCACTCCCAAGGTGCACATACCCTGCTAATTTGGGGTATGTAGCATGTAAGGAAGCTTTACAAAGCACGAAAGTTGGGGTCCCCATTGACTTCCATTATGTTCGGAGTTCGACGCGAACACCCGAACATTGCGGCGCTATTCGGCGAATGTTCGCGAACCCGAACATCTAGGTGTTCGCCCAACACTAGCAGTATGCAGAATTTGCGGATGTGTTCTGTCCCAAGTCTGCAGACAAACTTCCCCCACACCAAAGTTTTGATTGCCCCATTGAGTTATGGTCAGGTTGTATGCCCCTAGGGGTCACTTGTATAACCTTTCTGGTCCTGAAAAGCTTGCTATGCAGGATTACATTAAGGAAAACCTGGCCAAAGGGTTTATCCGTCCTTCTAGGTCTCCGGCCGGAGCAGGGTTCTTTTTTGTTAAGAAAAAGGATGGTGGCCTTCGGCCTTGTATTGATTATCGGGGTTTGAACAAGATTACTGGTCCCAGGTGACTAATGCAAGTATCTTCTCTAAACTCAATTTGAGAGGGGCATACAACCTGGTACGCATAAGGGAGGGTGATGAATGGAAGACAGCGTTTAACACGCCCGACGGGCACTACGAGTACCTTGCATGCCCTTCGGGTTGTGTACCGCCCCTGCCGTTTTCCAGGAGTTGATCAATGAGGTGTTCAGAGAAGTCTTGGGAAAGTGCGTCCTGGTATATTTGGATGATATACTGATCTTCTCACCTAATCTGACTAAACATAGGGAACATGTAAAGTTTGTATTGGAAAAACTTAGGCAGCATTCCCTGTATGCTAAGTTAGAGAAATGTCTTTTTGAGGTGTCTGAAGTTCCATTTTTGGGGTATATCACTTCTAGCTCAGGTCTTTCCATGGACCCAGGAAAGGTCTCTGCCGTTCTGGAGTGGCCACAACCCGTGGGATTGAAAGCACTCCAGAGATTCATAGGCTTTGCCAACTATTATAGAAGATTTATCAAAGGATTCTCTTTTGAAGTAACACCCCTCACCAAGCTCACAAAGAAAGGGGCGGATACTTATAACTGGTCAGCAGAAGCACACTCTGCTTTTTCATCATTAAAGCAGCTGTTTTGTTCTGCCCCTATCTTGCGGCATGTGGATATCACTCTTCCCTTTATTGTGGAGGTGGATGCATCAGAGGTTGGGGTCGGGGCTGTACTGTCACAACACTCTGGTTATCAAGGCAGGTTGCACCCCTGTGCATTTTTCTCATGTAAGTTCTCCCCCGCTGAGAAAAATTACGATATTGGAAACAGGGAGCTTCTGGCCATTAAACTTGCATTTGAAGAATGGCGCCATTGGCTTGAGGGGGCAGAACATGTGATCACGGTCTATACTGATCATAAGAATTTGGAATATATAGAAGGGGCTAAGAGATTTAGTCCTCGACAGGCTCGCTGGTCCCTATTTTTCTCAAGATTCAGGTTCGCGATTACCTATATAAACCAGGTAGTAAAAATGTTAAAGCAGATGCTCTGTCTAGGTGTTTTGAGCCTGAAACGGCCCAGTCACCGGATCCTGAGAGCATTCTTCTAGAGAAGGTGGTCTTAGCGGCACAGACATGGGAAGATTGGTCCACCACTTTAGGCCCCTATCAACAAGATGTTCCCGAGGGGAAACCTGAGGTAATTCTATTTGTACCACTTCCCTTTTGCCTGCAGATATTGCAATTGTTTCATGCACATAAGAATGCAGGGCATCCCGGGGCTGCTCAGATACAGGATTTGCTTTCCTGATGTGTCTGGTGGCCATCTTTAGCTCTTGATTGTAAAGAGTTTGTGAAGGATTGTTCCATCTGTGCTAGGAACACGCCGTCCCATCAGGCTCCTGTGGGCACTCTGCAATCGTTGCCATTGCCTAAGGAGCCATGGACCCATTTGTCCATGGACTTTGTGGGGGAACTCCCCAGGTCCGAGGAAAAACCGTCATCTGGGTGGTAGTCGACAGGTTCAGCAAGATGGCTCATTTCATTCCTCTGGACGGATTCCCCTCTGCCCAAGAATTGACGGATCTCTTCATTCAGCACATTTTCCGGTTGCATGGCATCCCGGAGAATGTGGTGTCAGATAGGGGAGTTCAGTTTGTGTCCAGATTCTGGAGAGCCTTTTGTCATCATCTGGGGATGGACCTGTCATTTTCCTCCAGCTACCACCCACAGACCAACGGCCAAACTGAAAGGGTTAACCAGTCCTTAGAGCAATTCCTGAGATGCTATGTGGCTGATGCGCAATTGGAATGGGCGAAATTCTTACCATTCGCAGAATTTGCGCATAACAATTTGAAAAGTTCTTCTTCAGGCTTTTCTCCCTTTCAGGTGGTAACGGGGAGATCACCAAAGTTTTCCCCATTGTCAGTGGTTTCTTCTCCTTTTCCTGCTCTGGAGGATTGTCAGGGAGCATTAAAGGATATTTGGATTATGGTTAAAAGGAATTTGGAAAAGGCCTTTCAGACCCAGAAAAAGCAGGCAGATAAAAAGCGGTCAGTGGAATGGGAATTCCTGCCAGGAGATATGGTATGGGTTTCAACCCGGCATCTGGCCCTGAAACAGCCTTCAGCAAAGCTGGGCCCCAGGTTTATTGGCCCATACCCTGTTTCTAAAAAGGTTAATAATGTCTCTTATGTCATTTCTCTGCCACCCAGTATGAAAGGTGTAAAAACATTCCATGTGTCTCTGCCGGCTGTGCATGTGGATTCCTCCCCCCCCCCCTGTGGTGATTGATGGTGAACCTGAGATTGAACAGATTTTGGATTCTCGTCGGGTGCGTAACTCGATACAGTACCTTGTTCATTGGTTCAAGGGGTATGGGCCTGAGGAAAGGTCTTGGGTGCCGAGTTGTCGCATGCATGCTGAGGAACTTAGGAAAAAGTTTCATGAGTTGCATCCTGAGAAGCCATGCAGGACGTGTCCGGAGTCCACACCTCGAGGGGGAGGTACTGTAACAAACACGGAAGAGACGGCTGCGGTGAACAGTGATACTTCCGCCGCCGTCTCCATTTCTCTGCCTAACGATCTATCCGCTCCTCAGGCATCTAACATGCCAAGGAAGGGTTTGTCAGCAGCAAATAGGGTTGCATTGTCACGTGCGCGCGCACATAGACGAGACCTTTATGCGGGGAGGAGGCACGTCAGCTGAACAACTGGTCGGCTGATGTCAGAGGAGACGCTCGCCGCTCCTCATTGGTTGATGAGAGGGGGCGTGCCGGAGGGGTCTCCTCTGCTTCTTAAGCTTCCCTGAATAACTCTCAACTTTTCTGCTGTTGCGAATACTTCGTGTTAGCGCTCAGACCGTAGTTAGATCCGGTGTGCTTTGATCCGAGAGGAAACCGGGGATGTCAAACAGTGATAGGATTGTTTGATAGCCATAATTATAACTGTATATTGTATTATCTGTGTATGACTCTTGCTAGTTCTGACTAATCTTACTCTCAGTGATTCTGTACTTCTGCCCATCTGATCTTGTTGCCGACTCTGCCTGTTATGACCTTCCTGCCTTTGCCTTCTAACTTTGTACCGTATCTGCCAGCCTGTTGCCAACTAGCGCTGTGATTGGCCGAACGGGTCACGTGGTTCGGACCCGAACGCGCTCTGATTGGCCGAACGGGTCACGTGGTTCGGGTAAATAAATACCCGATCCACGTCATTTCTCCACCATTTGTCTGTGGGTTTAGCTTTGGGTAGGCAGGCAGGGTAGTTCTCTCTCCAGCCAGGCTAGCCAGGGTCCCCCCAGTCATTGTGTCACTGCTGGGAACAGTAGTACACCGCTCACCCACACTATATAGCATTGTGTTTACTGCCACTCTGTGTCTCTGCTGGGAACAGTAGTACACCGCTCACCCTGTATAGCATTGTGCTCTGTGTCGCTGCTGGGAATAGTAGTACACCGCTCACCCACCACTGTATAGCATTGTGTTTACTGCCACTCTGTGTCTCTGCTGGGAACAGTAGTACACTGCTCACCCACCACTGTATAGCATTGTGCTCTGTGTCGCTGCTGGGAACAGTAGTACACCGCTCACCCACCCACCACTGTATAGCATTGTGCTCTGTGTCGCTGCTGGGAATAGTAGTACACCGCTCATCCACCACTGTATAGCATTGTGCTCTGTGTCGCTGCTGGGAACAGTAGTACACCGCTCACCCACCACTGTATAGCATTGTGCTCTGTGTCGCTGCTGGGAACAGTAGTACACCGCTCACCCACCACTGTATAGCATTGTGCTCTGTGTCGCTGCTGGGAACAGTAGTACACCGCTCACCCACCACTGTATAGCATTGTGCTCTGTGTCGCTGCTGGGAACAGTAGTACACCGCTCACCCACCACTGTATAGCATTGTGCTCTGTGTCTCTGCTGGGAACAGTAGTACACCGCTCATCCACCACTGTATAGCATTGTGCTCTGTGTCGCTGCTGGGAACAGTAGTACACCGCTCACCCACACTATATAGCATTGTGTTTACTGCCACTCTGTGTCTCTGCTGGGAACAGTAGTACACCGCTCACCCACCACTGTATAGCATTGTGCTCTGTGTCGCTGCTGGGAATAGTAGTACACCGCTCACCCACACTATATAGCATTGTGTTTACTGCCACTCTGTGTCTCTGCTGGGAACAGTAGTACACCGCTCACCCACCACTGTATAGCATTGTGCTCTGTGTCGCTGCTGGGAATAGTAGTACACCGCTCACCCACCACTGTATAGCATTGTGCTCTGTGTCGCTGCTGGGAATAGTAGTACACCGCTCACCCGCCACTGTATAGCATTTCTGTACTGCCACTGTACTGCTGCCAGTCAGCGTGTACTTTAAGGATAAGTGAAATGAAGAAGAAATCCTGTGAAAGAGGGAGGGGCAAGGGAAGAGGTGTTTCCCCTGACGGTTCACGTACAGACCACAGTGGAGCACCGAAGAAAACCCACTCAATACCGCCCATGTTGTCCAGGAAATCAACCCTCACAAATCCTCCTGCGCCGCCCTCCTCCTGTTCCATCACGTGTGCTGCTGCTGGGTTAGCGTTACCGGTCCCTTTTCCTGGAACCTCTCCTCTGTATTACATTTATGACTGCATGCCGACAAAAAGCAAATTGCTATCCGCACGCTTCTTGTCCTCATGCAAGGCCTGGTTTGTTGTGTCTCAAAGCGTGGCCTTCTCCTCCTGCGCCGCCCTCCTCCTGTTCCATCACGTGTGCTGCTGCTGGGTTAGCGTTACCAGTCCCTTTTCCTGGAACCTCTTCTCTGTATTACATTTATGACTGCATGCCGACAAAAAGCAAATTGCTATCCGCACGCTTCTTGTCCGCATGCAAGGCCTGGGTTGTTGTGTCTCAAAGCGTGGCCTTCTCCTCCTGCGCCGCCCTCCTCCTGTTCCATCACGTGTGCTGCTGCTGGGTTAGCGTTACCGGTCCCTTTTCCTGGAACCTCTCCTCTGTATTACATTTATGACTGCATGCCGACAAAAAGCAAATTGCTATCCGCACGCTTCTTGTCCTCATGCAAGGCCTGGGTTGTTGTTTCTCAAAGCGTGGCCTTCTCCTCCTGCGCCGCCCTCCTCCTGTTCCATCACATGTGCTGCTGCTGGGTTAGCGTTACCGGTACCTTTTCCTGGAACCTCTCCTCTGTATTACATTTATGACTGCATGCCGACAAAAAGCAAATTGCTATCCGCACGCTTCTTGTCCGCATGCAAGGCCTGGGTTGTTGTGTCTAAAAGCGTGGCCTTCTCCTCCTGCGCCGCCCTCCTCCTGTTCCATCACGTGTGCTGCTGCTGGGTTAGCGTTACCGGTCCCTTTTCCTGGAACCTCTCATCTGTATTACATTTATGACTGCATGCCGACAAAAAGCAAATTGCTATCCGCACGCTTCTTGTCCGCATGCAAGGCCTGGGTTGTTGTGTCTCAAAGCGTGGCCTTCTCCTCCTGCGCCCCCCTCCTCCTGTTCCATCACGTGTGCTGCTGCTGGGTTAGCGTTACCGGTCCCTTTTCCTGGAACCTCTCATCTGTATTACATTTATGACTGCATGCCGACAAAAAGCAAATTTTTATCCGCACGCTTCTTGTCCACATGCAAGGCCTGGGTTGTTGTGTCTCAAAGCGTGGCCTTCTCCTCCTGCGCCGCCCTCCTCCTGTTCCATCACGTGTGCTGCTGCTGGGTTAGCGTTACCGGTCCCTTTTCCTGGAACCTCTCCTCTGTATTACATTTATGACTGCATGCCGACAAAAAGCAAATTGCTATCCGCACGCTTCTTGTCCGCATGCAAGGCCTGGGTTGTTGTGTCTAAAAGCGTAGCCTTCTCCTCCTGCGCCGCCCTCCTCCTGTTCCATCACGTGTGCTGCTGCTGGGTTAGCATTACCGGTCCCTTTTCCTGGAACCTCTCATCTGTATTACATTTATGACTGCATGCCGACAAAACGCAAATTGCTATCCGCACGCTTCTTGTCCGCATGCAAGGCCTGGGTTGTTGTGTCTCAAAGCGTGGCCTTCTCCTCCTGCGCCCCCCTCCTCCTGTTCCATCACGTGTGCTGCTGCTGGGTTAGCGTTACCGGTCCCTTTTCCTGGAACCTCTCATCTGTATTACATTTATGACTGCATGCCGACAAAAAGCATGTTACCTGTGCAAAGAAAACAGACATTTCCCGCATTTAAAAGACAGTTTTCCCTTTGAAACTTTAAAATCGATTTTCTCAAAAACTATAAGCTCTTTTTGCTAATTTTTTTTCCTCTTGTACCCACTCCCAAGGTGCACATACCCTGTAAATTTGGGGTATTTAGCATGTAAGGAGGCTTTAAAAAACACAAAAGTTCGGGTCCCCATTGACTTCCATTATGTTCGGAGTTCGGCTCGAACACCTGAACATCGCGGCCATGTTCGGCCTGTTCGGCCCGAACCCGAACATCTAGATGTTCACCCAACACTTTTGCCAACTCGTTTAGTCTGACCACTCTACTCTCACCAGAGGGCCCTAGTCTCTGGTGAGGGGTTTTGTACTGTTAGTGCCCACTAGCTCCTCTGGTGTGGCATAGCTGAACCGGTCAGTCCTACTGTTGCACCAAGCACTATACTTTGCTATCACATTAACTGTTGGTATACCTGTATTATTGGTGATTCTGCAGATCATCATATAATCAGGTATATATCTGCATTATAGGTGATACTGCAGATCACCTAATAATCAAAATCCAGTTCTTGCTGACACCAATCGTTACAAGGGATTCTGGAAATAATAACTCCAAGATATTTAAATGAGCTAACCCATTGTAATAGGAATGTTATTTGGTCTTGCATGGGGGAAAGATGTCTACTGGCATTAAATAAGATTTAGTCCAATTAATTTTTAGGCCAGCAAAGTGACCAAAGGTCGTAATTGTAGAAAGGGTAGTTTTAAGTGATTCGCCTGGGTCAGATAGGTACAGTAGCATGTCATCAGCATACATGCTTATTTTCTCATGTAAGTCATCTTTTTTCCATCCTCCAATCCCAGGATGCGATCTGATCAAGGCTGCTAAGGATTCTAAAGTAAGATCAAAAAGAAGAGGGGAAAGGGGGCATCCCTGTCGGGTTCCTCTTTGTAACTCAGAAGATTGTAACAGCCATCCGTGGAGCTGTCGTCATTGAGCCAATCAGAGGGCTCTCAGCAGAAGCCCTAGCAACCAATCACAGAGGGGAACTCTGGCCAGCCCCCCCCTGACCTCATTGAGCCAATCAGAGGGCTCCCAGACTAAGCCCTAGCACCCAATCACAGAAGGGAACCCTGGCCAGCCCCCCTGTATAATAAGGAGGGCTGGCATGATGAGACATATCGTCCTTGCTTGTGTGGCTGCTCACTGAGAGACATGCTCCAGTGCTGCTGGCTTAGCAAGTGCTGTATACAGTGATAAACCTAAAGCTTTTGAGTGCCAAACACCTTCCCTACACCTTGGTTCTATAGTTTTTTTAGCCAGCTAGCTTGTAATTGTTTGATTTCATTCACTCAGTTAGGTCCTGTCTGTGTCTGTGTGTGCTGCTTAGGGCTGATCGGAACAGCTGAATTCCGATTTCGTCGAAATTTCGTGTACCGCATGCGAAAACCGAGTTTCGTGTTCCGAATTTTCGTGTTCCGAGTGCATTTCTATTGAATTAAATAGTGTTAACTTCTGTGGTTAATTGTAAAGCCCTCGTACATGCTATCATTACCAAATTTGCCATGTTTATTAAGCAAATGAGTAGGAACATGGTAAAAAAAAAATTGTAAAAAAGAGCTTATAGATTTTGAGTAAATCGATTTCAAAGTTTCATAAGAAAAATGTTTTTTAAACTGTGTAAAATGACACTGCTGCAGAACAGGTTACTGCATTCTGAGTTCTGTATACATATTGTATACATTTCATGAAAACAGACAGCGTGGGGTCCCCCCTTCCAAGCCTCCTTAACCCCTTGTCCCCCATGCAGGCTGGGATAGCCAGAATGCGGAGTCCCGGCCACGTGGGGCTTCGCACCCTGAGCTATACCAGCCCGCATGGTCCATGGTATGGGGGGGCTCTGGAGGAGAGGGGCGGCAAACCTCCCCCTCTCCCCCAGAGCCCTTGTCCAATGCATGGACAAGGGGCTCTTCCCCACCTCCGGTGCCCCAGGAGGAGGTGGGGGGCGCCGACGTCCTGGGGGGTTCATGGTGCCATCCGGGGTTCCCCTTTAACAAGCGGACCCCGGAAGCCGCCCCCCTCCCTAGGAGAAATGAGTATAGGGGTACACGGTACCCCTTACCAATTTCAGCAGAGTTAAAAAAAGAAATAAAAACACGACAACGAAAAAAGTCCTTTATTGTTCTAAATTAACCAGGGATACTTACCTTGGGATAATCTCACGCCAGTAACCTCAGGAGTGGTCCCACACCAGTATCCTCTTAGGACATCTCCCCACCCTCCCACACTGTCGAACTCCCACCACTGAATGGTCACAGTCAGCCTCTGCATCTGTATAGCAAAGGCTGAGAACACGAAAATTTTGCCTTTAAAACAAGAAATTTCTGCAAACAGTGATGCAATCAAAATGGCCACTGGGAAATCCCCGATTGCTGGAGGCCACACTAGAGTGGTGAAACCAGTGATTTTTTACATAGATGGTGGGTCCAGGTGACCAGAGCAGGAGGTGCCCTAATCCCCTGGACCCACCCATTCATGTGAAATAACGCGTATTCTGACACTCTAAAGTGGCCTCCGAGGAACGGGGATTTCCCAGCAGCCATTTTGTTTATGACACTGTTTGCCGAAAATTCTTGTTTTAGCAAACAATTTTCGTGTTTCTAGCTTATGCAATACAGATTGCAGAGGCTGTCTACAGCCATTCATCCCCAGAAGTTCTGCAGGATCGGCAGGTGCGCGGGACCTCCTAAGAGAATAGAGGGGGGCACAGCACAGGAAGGTGGGAAAGTGGGCACAGAGCGGCCGAACGGTTCGCCTGCGAACGGTTCCATGCGAACTTCCGTGGTTCGCGTTCGCGTCCCGCAGGCGAACTTTTGCGGAAGTTCGGTTCGCCCCATAATTCACCATGAGGGTCAACTTTGACCCTCTACATCACAGTCAGAAGGCCCAGTGTAGCCAATTAGGCTACACTAGCCCCTGGAGCCACTCCCCCCCTACTAAAAGGCAGGCAGCGGCGACCATTACGGTCACTCGTGTGCCTGCATTAGTGAGAGTAGGGTGAGCTGCTGCACACTCTCTCTCATAGGGAAAGATTAGTTAGGCTTAGCTTGTCCCTGGCTGCATACCTGTTCTGTGAACCCACCACTGCATACCTGTACTGTGAACCCACCACTGCATACCTGTTCTGTGAACCCACCACTGCATACCTGTTCTGTGAACCCACCACTGCATACCTGTTCTGTGAACCCACCACTGCATACCTGTTCAGTGAACCCACCACTGCATACCTGTTCTGTGAACCCACCACTGCATACCTGTTCTGTGAACCCACCACTGCATACCTGTTCTGTGAACCCACCACTGCATACCTGTTCTGTGAACCCACCACTGCATACCTGTTCTGTGAACCCACCACTGCATACCTGTTCTGTGAACCCACCACTGCATACCTGTTCTGTGAACCCACCACTGCATACCTGTTCTGTGAACCCACCACTGCATACCTGTTCTGTGAACCCACCACTGCATACCTGTTCTGTGAACCCACCACTGCATACCTGTACTGTGAACCCACCACTGCATACCTGTTCTGTGAACCCACCACTGCATACCTGTACTGTGAACCCACCACTGCATACCTGTTCAGTGAACCTGCCACTGCATACCTGTACTGTTCAGTGAACCCGCCACTTCATACCTGTTCTGTTCAGTGAACCCGCCACTGTATACCTGTTCTGTTCAGTGAACCCGCCACTGCATACCTGTTCTGTTCAGTGAACCCGCCACTGTATACCTGTTCTGTTCAGTGAACCCGCCACTGCATACCTGTTCTGTTCAGTGAACCCGCCACTGTATACCTGTTCTGTTCAGTGAACAGTTTGGTGTGTCAGTGTGAAGCAGTACCTTAATTACACTACCTGATTGATGTATACACATGCAAGATGTTTTAAAGCACTTTAGGCCTGTCATTTAGCATTCAATATGATTTCTGCCCTTAAAACGCTGCTTTGCGTCAAATCCCGATCTTTCCCGGGGACTTTTGGCGTGTATCCCACTCCGCCATGCCCCCCTCCAGGTGTTAGACCCCTTGAAACATCTTTTCCATCACTTTTGTGGCCAGCATACATTTTTTTTTTCTTTCAAAGTTCGCATCCCCATTGAAGTCTATTGAGGTTCGCGAACTTTAACGCGAACCGAACCTTCCGCGAAAGTTCGTGAACCCGGATCGCGAACCTAAAATCGGAGGTTCGGCCCAACTCTATCCCTCACCTAGGGCCCCCCCTTGCGCACTCCCCCCCACCTCCAGAATTCCAGCCAGCCAGCGGAACGGCTTACCGAGAGCGATAGCTCTGTGTGCCGCTGGTCTGGTATTCTGCACTGACACTGTCCAATCACGCTCTCGCAGTACTTCCTGTGAGAGCGTAATTGGACAATGCAATGCAGGAGACCAGACCAGCAGCGGCACACAGAGCTCTTCTCTCGGTAAGTGATTCCCGCTCGCTGCCAAGTTTCCAAGTTTAGGTAGGCAGGTATATAGGTGTCCCCAGTATAGATATACCCAGGTCTATAGGTGTTCCCAGTTTAGGCAGGCAGGTCACCAGTTAGTGGGGGCCCCCATGCTGGAAGGGGGGGGCAGTGGGCACAGAGTGGCGGGGAGGAGTGGAAGCCTTCCCCCCTCCCTCACCTAGGGTCTCCCTTCCGTGCTCCCCCTCCAAAATTGCAGCCAGCAGCGGCAGCGAGCGGGAATCACTTACCGAGAGAAGAGCTCTGTGTGCCGCTGCTGGTCTGGTCTCCTGCATTGCATTGTCCAATTACGCTCTCACAGGAAGTACTGCGAGAGCGTGATTGGACAGTGTCAGTGCAGAATACCAGACTAGCGGCACACAGAGCTATCGCTCTCGGTAAGCCGTTCCGCTGGCTGGCTGGAATTCTGGAGGTGGGGGGGAGTGCGCAAGGGGGGGCCCTAGGTGAGGGAGGGGAGGCTTCCCCACTCCCCGCCGCTCTGTGCCCACTTTCCCACCTTCCTGCGCTGTGCCCCCCTCTATCCTCTTAGGAGGTCCCGCGCACCTGCCGATCCTGCAGAACTCCTGGGGATGAATGGCTGTAGACAGCCTCTGCAATCTGTATTGCATAAGCTAGAAACACGAAAATTGTTTGCTAAAACAAGAATTTTCGGCAAACAGTGTCATAAACAAAATGGCTGCTGGGGAAACCCGGTTCCCCGGAGGCCACCTCAGAGTGTCAGAATACGCGTTATTTCACATGAATGGGATTAGGGCACCTCCTGCTCTGGTCACCTGGACCCACCATCTATGTAAAAAATCACTGGTTTCGCCACTCTAGTGTGGCCTCCAGCGATCGGGGATTTCCCAGTGGCCATTTTGATTGCATCACTGTTTGCCGAAATTTCTTGTTTTAAAGGCAAAATTTTCGTGTTCTCAGCCTCTGCTATACAGATGCAGAGGCTGACTGTGACCATTCAGTGGTGGGAGTTCGTCAGTGTGGGAGGGTGGTGAGATGTCCTAAGAGGATACTGGCGTGGGACCACTCCTGAGATTACTGGCGTGAGATTATCCCAAGGTAAGTATCCCTGGTTAATTTAGAACAATAAAGGACTTTTTTCGTTGTCGTGTTTTTATTTCTTTTTTTAACTCTGCTGAAATGGGTAAGGGGTACCGTGTACCCCTATACTCATTTCTCCTGGGGAGGGGGGCGGCTTCTGGGGTCCGCTTGTTAAAGGGGAACCCCGGATGGCACCATGAACCCCCCAGGACGTCGGCGGCCCCCACCTCCTCCTGGGGCACCGGAGGTGGGGAAGAGCCCTTGTCCATGGATTGGACAAGGGCTCTGGGGGAGAGGGGGAGGTTGGCCGCCCCTCTCCTCAAGAGCCCCCCCATACCATGGACCATGCGGGCTGGTATAGCTCAGGGTGCGAAGCCCCACGTGGCCGGGACTCCGCATTCTGGCTATCCCAGCCTGCATGGGGGACAAGGGGTTAAGGAGGCTTGGGAGGGGGGACCCCACGCTGTCTGTTTTCATGAAATGTATACAATATGTATACAGAACTCGGAATGCAGTAACCTGTTCTGCAGCGGTGTCATTTTACACAGTTTAAAAAACATTTTTCCTATGAAACTTTAAAATCGATTTTTTTCAAAAACTATAAGGTTTTTTCACAATTTTTTTTACCATGTTCCTACTCATCTGCTTATCAATTGAAAGGATCCGCACCGTCTAAAAACGTAGAAATTTATTTAAAGCTCTTTAAAACATCATGGGCAAAATCTGAATGCGTTCCGGGTCACCATTGACGCATAGCGTTTCGGATACAATCCTTCCTCAGAATGGTTCCAGTACACACTGACATACTCACTCAAACCAAGCCCATTAAATATACAGATAGAGGACCTGATAGAAGACTACAACATGTCATGACAATTTGCATACATGCATATTCATAACAGCACAAGCCAATGAAAATCAATCTGATTCTGAATCAAACAGTACAACAAATCACTGTGCAGGAAGCAATCGAGCAGAGACTCACTTCCAGCCGATCAGACTCAGAGGGATTGCCTAAAAAGGTTTCTTGCATCAGAGGCACCTCCTCATGTGCCCCAAGATATGTTACCCCTTGAAAAAGGACAATCCCCCCTGTCACTCAGCCTATCCACAAGTCCCCCATGTCTACTCAGCCTATCAGCACATCGCCGCCAACGTCCGCTCCATAAGCCTACAGCCAAAAATTATGCATGGTTGTCCGCATGTACGCATGGATGCTGTAGACTGGTTTCTGATTGGAGCCAGTCGGTACGCATTGTGTTGTGGCGTTACGCGTAGTCTTTGAGGTGGACGTTGTAGGCGCTGTCTACATTGGTTAACCGCTGTCCATCCGTATATGCGGAGAACCATGCGTAATTTGTTAGCTACGTGTTGCGGACGTTGTAGGCACTGTTTTGATTGGTTCACCGCTGCTCATGCGTACATGCGGACAACCATGCGTAATTTTTGATGCGGACGCTGTAGGCGCTACGCTGATTGGCCACAGGCGGAACAGTCTTCCCAACAGACGCTTAAGGCGTCTTTTGGATTGGCTGCTGGCTGTAGGCTTATGGAGCGGACGTTGGCGGCGATGTGCTGATAGGCTGAGTAGACATGGGGGACTTGTGGATAGGCTGAGTGACAGGAGGGATTGTCCTTTTTCAAGGGTAATGCGGTGATTAGTCGGCAGAGCTTGGGATCAGCCGACACCGCTGTTTGGCATCTATGGCATGAGGACTGAAGCGTTTCTTTAGATGTGTTTTACATATCTTGGGGCGCATGAGGAGGTGCCTCTGATGCAAGAAACCTTTTTGGGCAATCCCTCTGAGTCTGATCGGCCGGAAGTGAGTCTCTGCTCGATTGCTTCCTGCACAGTGATTTGTTGTACTGTTTGTAAACATCAGATTGATTTTCATTGGCTTGTGCTGTTATGAATATGCATGTATGCAAATTGTCATGACATGTTGTAGTCTTCTATCAGGTCCTCTATGTGTATTTAATGGGCTTGGTTTGAGTGAGTATGTCAGTGTGTACTGGAACCATTCTGAGGAAGGATTGTATCCGAAACGCTATGCGTCAATGGTGACCCGGAACGCATTCAGATTTTGCCCATGATGTTTTAAAGAGCTTTAAATAAATGTCTACGTTTTTAGACGGTGCGGATCCTTTCAATTGATATGCAAGGTCCCTGTGACTCCAGGGGTGATCACAGCACGTCATAAATATTCCACCGGTGCAGATGCAAGTATACAATTTGATATCCTACTCATCTGCTTAACATACATGCCAAATTTGGTGATGATAGCATGTACGGGGGCTTTACAATTAACCATGGAATTTAGCACTATTGACTTCAATGTAAACGTGAATTCGGTACTCGGAATTGCCGAATTTTCGGGTTTCGAGAGCTTACTCGGAACTGCCAAATTCCGATGGCAAACTCGAAATTCGGAATCCGAGAGCTCAGCCCTAGTGCTGCTGTGCAGGCCAGCAGGACAGTATAGGTTAGGGAATATGATTACTGTGTTATTGTATAGTTAGTACTGCAGTTAGTTGTTAGAGTAGTACTGTGTTAGCTTACTACAGATTACTGCAGTGCTGCTGTGCTGAGCACCTCAGCAACACGCAGGGGAAGAGCTTTACAGACAAATTAAGCGGGCAAAAAATATGAAAACCCAAAGGACTCATTGAGGCCTGGCAGGGTGGTGGCTATTAAATCATAAATCCATCTCGCCTCCCTCTGTAAGAGGAGGCAATCGAAATTCCCTCCTCTAATGTTACTATGTACACAATCTAATCCAATGAAGTGGATGTGATCGGGATTGCCCCCTTGGGCGGTTTTGAAATGTCGAGCTACCGGAGTCATGACAGACAGGTCCTTTTTCTTCTTGCTCCGAATGCTGGTGATATGTTCACCGATTCTAGAGCGTAATTCACGTTTAGTTTTTCCAATGTAAAAGCTGTCAAGTGGCAGTGTTTAGAGCTGGGACCCGTGCCCCAAAAATGGCTACTCACCAAATGATCCCTTAATGAAGAGGCCTTACAAAATGTAAGGAGTAGTTTAGGGGGTAAATTAGGACCCAGGTGGAGGTCGTTGTGAAGAATGTGCCAGTTTTTTGTAATATGTGTAAAATCTCAGAATGTTCAATACAGAAACGAGTTACAAATCTTGAGACATCAAAGTGAGACTGTCTCTGAGGTGATGATTTGCAGTCCTGTTTGCAATGACGCACTCTTTCATAAGCCTTCTTCAAAGATCTGTCGCCATATCCCCTCTCCCTATGGTAAATCTAGATCGAAGTTGATTTGCTTCCTGTTGAAAAGTCCTTTCATCAGAGCAATTACACCGTATACAAAAATACTGACCCGTGGCGGGAATGCCCCTGATGGTATGTGATGGATGGAAACTGTCAGCTCTCAAAAGAGAGTTAGTTGCAGTACTCTTCCTATAGAGAGTTGTAGATATACCACCAGAGGCATCCACTGAAATCAGCAAATCGAGAAAGGGGATACTGCGGCATGAGGAATCAAAAGTAAAACGCAAATTGCGTTCATTGATGTTCAAAATCTCAATGAAGGCATTAAGGAGAGATGTGGTACCAGACCACAGTATGAGGATGTCATCTATGTACTTGTGCCACGACAGAACGTGGCACAGGTATATAGAGAGACTCTCATTAGAGAAAATCTACCTTTCCCACTCCTCCAGGTACAGGTTGGCATACGACGGGGCACACGTTGTCCCCATCGCTGCCCCCTGCACCTGGAGGTAGTGGGTCCCCTCAAACACAAAATAATTATTTGTCAATATATAGTGCACCCAGCACAAATCACGTCCCTAACTACTCTAGCATTGGGTGCTGAATCCTCCCCCATCCTTCGAAAAAGAGGTAAAAAGGCCCTGGGTAGTTTATTGTGTTTCATGTATTTTTTTTTGGTTTTCTTCAGAGGAACACAAGTGCTTGCTTATGAAGTTATCAGCTGAAATAATAATGATAATAATTCTAACATTTGTATAGTGTTTTCCTCTTGTCGAACCCAAAGCACTGCAGCCACTAAGGACATGCTCAGTAGGACTCCCTGTAGTCTTGGGGAGTCTTGCCCAAATACTACTTACTAAATAGGCACTAGCTCACTGAAAAGGAAGAGCCAAGATTTACATTATGGTCTCCTATGTCAGAGGTGTTCCTATAACCAGTACACTACCCAGCTACATAAGGCAAGACATTCTGGGCATTATATATATGTGAAATCAAGCCTACCCTTATGTAGTGTTGGGCGAACACCTAGATGTTCGGGTTCGCGAACGTTCGCCGAACATCGCCGCGATGTTCGGGTGTTCGACCCGAACTCCGAACATAATGGAAGTGAATGGGGACCCGAACTTTCGTGCTTTGTAAAGCTTCCTTACATGAAAGTCTATGGGGGATTTTACCAATTTTGGACCCCTGTAACTCTGGTTTGCAGAGATGTAGGGACCCCATCTTTGGAATCCAAGTCTAACAATATGTCTTCTACCTGCTTGAGACATTTCGTGAAATTCAGACGTTGCTAACGGCCATAGCTGAGATTTATGTACGTCACCATCACTACCATTGAAATAGCCCAAATAAACAGGTTTTTGTGACCCTAGGCTATGACCTCTTTGGCCTAGGGGCCAGAAACTCACCAGTCATGTTCCCCCTAAGGGTCCCTACAATGCTAGAAAATTTGGTACTGCTGAGCCATTGCCCTTTGAAAAGATGTGAGATTTTGGAAAGTGAAATAGGGAGGCAATGAAAGTCTATGGGGGATTTTACCAATTTTGGACCCCTGTAACTCTAGTTTGCAGAGATGTAGGGATCCCATCTTTGGAATCCAAGTCTAACAATATGTCTTCTACCTGCTAAGACATTTCGTGAAATTCAGATGTTGCTAACGGCCATGGCTGAGATTTATGTACGTCACCATCACTACCATTGAAATAGCCCAAATAAACAGGTTTTTGTGACCCTAGGCTATGACCTCTTCGGCCTAGGACTGCATTGAACGCAACCCACGCATTGTGCGCATTCTGGACAACACCAATTACTGGGTTTATACCCTTCTGGATCCACGGTACAAACACAATGTTCCAAAACTGCTTGAAGAAAGAGTCCGACAGGTCAAAATGGAAGAATACCAGCAGGCCCTTGTGGAGACTTTAAAGAGGAGATTGACATCCTCCCCCTCCTCTAGCCAGTTGTTCGCCGACAGACTCACTTCCGCAAACCCAGGACGACCAGGAGGGCAGCAAACAACACAAGCCGCAGCTAGTGCCCAAAAGGGAATGGTATCGGCAGTGTCCTTGGAGTGGGAACATTTTCTGACACCCATGCAGCAGCACACAGAACAGCAAGCGTGCAGATCCACCTCCAACACCGATCGCCTGGAGAAGATGGTCAAGGACTACATGTCAGATGGCATAGCTGTGTTGAACAATCCATCTGCACCCTTCAACTATTGGGTATCGAAGCTAGACACCTGGCGCAAACTGGCAATGTACGCAATAGAGGTGCTGGCTTGCCCGGCAGCCAGCGTTATGTCGGAACGCTGTTTCAGTGCTGCCGGAGGCATTGTCACAGATCGGCGTATCCGCCTCTCCACAGAAAATGCAGACCGTCTGACTCAAATTAAAATGAATCAATCCTGGATTGGAAACGACTACGCAACACTCCCGGACCCCAACCAAGTAACATGAACAATGAACATCTGTGATGGGTTAGCGTTTCCGTTCCCTGTTTATTGAACCTCTCATCTGTATTACATTTATGACTGCATGGTGACAAAACGCAAATTGCTATCCGCACGCTTCTTGTCCTCATGCAAGGCCTGGGTTGTTGTGTCTCAAAGCGTGGCCTTCTCCTCCTGCGCCACCCTCCTCCTGTTCCATCACGTGTGCTGCTGCTGGGTTAGCGTTACCGGTCCCTTTTCCTGGAACCTCTTATATGTATTACATTTATGACTGCATGCCGACAAAAAGCATGTTACCTGTGCAAAGAAAACAGACATTTCCCGCATTTAAAAGACAGTTTTCCCTTTGAAACTTTAAAATCGATTTTCTCAAAAACTATAAGCTCTTTTTGCTAAATTTTTTTCCTCTTGTACCCACTCCCAAGGTGCACATACCCTGTAAATTTGGGGTATGTAGCATATAAGGAGGTTTTACAAAGCACGAAAGTTCGGGTCCCTATTGACTTCCATTATGTTCGGAGTTCGGCTCGAACACCCGAACATCGCGGCCATGTTCGGCCCGAACATCTAGATGTTCGCCCAACACTACACGTAAACCGTTCGGCCAATCACAGCGCTAGCCGAACGTTCGGGTAACGTTCGGCCATGCGCTCTTAGTTCGGCCATATGGCCGAACAGTTTGGCCGAACACCATCAGGTGTTCGGCCGAACTCGAACATCACCCGAACAGGGTGATGTTCTGCAGAACCCGAACAGTGGTGAACACTGTTCGCCCAACACTACCCTTATGGCACTTTGTGACTATCACATTACTTGACAAAGACGCCATCTTTATCTTCAGGGTTGTAAAGAAGGTTGTGATTGAATGTACATGTAAGCCCCTCCTACTCAGACAGGCCATCAACCCCCAATCACTAATTTCAGATATTTCTTTCAATGTGAGAAAAGGTTATTTCCCTTACTCTTTTATTGGATCCCGTGACATTTTCTAAGTCACTTCATCCAGTCTAGGCAGCTACTAGGGTGCCAAAAGCAAACAGCTCTCTGGTAAGCAGCCTAGTCTGCCCTCTGGAGAGGACAATTGGGAAAAACTAGAGGAGTCTCACTGCAAACTCTTTGTTAATCTACAACAACAATTGGCTAAGGATTTTCTAGTATATCCAATCACAGGAGAGGAGGTAACAGGCATCAAGAAGCACCTGAACATACGCTTAACAGTCATCCAAAACAATTATTATTTATTGTATTTATAAAGTTCCAACATATTACGCAGCGCTGGACAATAAATAGGGGTACATACATTGCAGCAAGGGGTGACAGACAGAGAGGTAGCAAGTGATTATACAACATAGCACAAGGTTATACATGCAAACAGGGTATAAAATGCATTTTACAGAGACCCAGCAAATCGAGTCAGAGTTAGTCCATGAGAAGGGTGTAGTTGCTGGGGTAGCAAAATTAAGAAGCACACACTAAAGGATGGGGGGGGGGGGGGGCTGCCAAGGGCTTACAATCTAAAGGGTGGGGGAGGGACACATAAGGTAGGGTTGTGGAAAAGGTGGTTGACTGAGAGAATTAGAGTGTGGTAGATGCGGGGTATGCCATTTTAAAGAAATGTGTTTTGAGGGCGTGTTTGACAGTGTTGAAGGAAGGAGCGAGTCTGAGGGGAAGTGGAAGAGAGTTCCATAGGGCAGGGCCAGCTCTTGAGAAGTCTTGTAGGCATGCATGGGATTTAGAAATGCATCAGGAGGTCAGGTAGAGATCATTGGAGGACCTGAAGGGGGCAGGCAGGTATACATCTGTTGTAGCAACAAAATATCTCTGTTGGGTCTGGGTTTTTTTTTGTTTGTTTTTAATTATTAGTATTTTTTTTGTTTATAATTGCTGTTACTGTATATTCCTTTTGGATCACCCCTTACCCTATTATTTGTATTGTACAGAGTCACAACTCTCAGCAGCGCCCAGCTTGTATGTCTATTCAGAGATTACTGTACAAAGATGTGTCTCTGGATCATAGCTGATATCATTATGTCCAGAGAATTACAGTGGTTGGCCATGTTCACAGTGAAGGTTGCATTCCCTGTGACAGCAGAAAGGCAAATCAATGGATCACGACAGCGGCGCTGCATGTTATGTTCGCATTGCGTCCAGAGCAGTAACGCATTCAGTCAATAAAGGGTATACTTCACCACTTCTGTTGACATGGCAATGCACTGCATGCATGTGTTACCATGCCACAACCCATTATACTGAAATGCACTGGCCGCACTGTGAACTTCACATAGATGGTGCATTGCAGTGTGGTAGAAGCATCTGTTACACCGCACTACTGTGAACGCGGCCTTGGCATTTTTCTGTTTTTCATGGACTAATGCAATACTGGTTGTACTGTATTGCCCTGGGCGGGTACTACTTTATTATACTGGCTCTACTATAACCAGTTCGGCCTATCTGGACGAGTTTCCTCGTCCAGATAGGCACTGCTGTTTTCCCTGCGTGGTGCGCGCGATCGGGCGCGCGCCCTTGCGCGCCCCCGCCGCCCGCTGCTAGCCCCCCGATCAGTGAATGGGAATATAATTCCCATTCACCGATCTAACTTCCCCGCAGAAATACCGACGCTTTCTCTCCAGAGAGCGCGGTATTTCTGCCCCCAGGAAACTTTTCCCCAGCATTTTAGTTCCTGGATGCGAGATCGTTCGCATCCAGGACTTTTTTCACTGTGGTCATCTTGTGGCCAAATAGTAAACCGCACCCACATACATTTTTGATAAAAAAAATAATCTAATTTTACATTTAACCACTTCCCAACTGAGGGGTTTTACCCCTTGACCACCAGAGCAATTTTCACCTTTCAGCGCTCTTTCCATTCATTCGTCTATAACTTTATCATTACTTATCGCAATGAAATGAACTATATCTTGTTTTTTTCGCCACCAATTAGGCTTTCTTTAGGTGGGACATTATGCCAAGAATTATGTTATTCTAAATGTGTTTTAATGGGAAAATAGGAAAAAACGTGGGAAAAAAATATTGTTTTTCAGTTTTTGGCCTTTATAGTTTTTAAATAATGCATTCTACTGTAATTAAAACTCATGAAATGTATTTGCCCTTTTGTCCCGGTTATAAAACCATTTAAATGATGTCCCTATCACAATGTTTGGCGCCAATATTTTAATTGGAAATAAAGGTGCATTTTTTTCAGTTTTGCGTCCCTAATTACAAGCCCATAGTTTATAAAGTAACAGTGTTATACCCTCTTGACATAAATATTTAAAAAGTTCAGTCCCTAAGGTAACTATTTATGTATTTTTGTTTTAATTGTAATTTTTTTTTTTTAAATTACAAGAAAAAAATGTGGGCAGTGTGGGAGGTAAAGGGTTAATTTTGTGTGTTAAACTAATTAATTTCTATGTGAAAAATGTTTGGATGTAGTTTTACTATTTGGCCACAAGATGGCCACAGTAACATTTTGTTTATGCGACCTGCAAGCGTCCGGAAGGACGCTTGCAGGAAGTAGAAAGAGGCTGAGAACTTTTTTTTTTCCCCACAATGGTCGCGCTGCTCAGCTGAGCGGCAGCGGATCATTGCGGGGCTGAGATCAACGAACGGGAATGGATTTTCCCATTCATTGATCTCCGGGCGAGCGGGCGGCGGCGTGTTTACTAGCGGCGGGCGGCGTGTTTACGAGCGGGAGCGCGGACAGCGGCGGGAGTGCGGAAAGTACGTATTTCTCTGTCCGTGGGGGTTAAAGGATGGAAAAAGGGACGGAGAAATACGTACGCGCGGGGGTAAAGTGGTTAAAATTAGCAGTTTCCCTCCCACACCAAAAATTACCCACATACACTTTTTTATAAAAAAAAAAAAATACAATTAAAAAAAACAAAAACAACATAAATAGTTACCCAAGGGTATGAACTTTTTAATTATGCATGTCAGGAGAATATGTTATTATATTATTTAAAATTATAAGCTTATAAATAGGGATGGACGCAAATTGAAAAAATGCACCTTTATTTCTAAATGAAATATCGGCACCATAAATTGTGATAGGGACATAGTTTAAATGGTGTAAGAACCGGGACATATATGCAAATAAAATACATGTGTTTTAATTACAGTAGCGTATATTAATTTCAAACTATAATGGCCGAAACTGAGAAATAATGATTTTTTTCCGTTTTTTTCTTATTCTTCCTGTTAAAATGCATTTACAGTAAAGTGGCTCTTAGCAAAATGTACCCCCCAAAGAAAGCCTAATTGGTGGCAGAAAAAACAAGATATAGATCAATTCATTGTGATAAGTAGCAATAAAGTTATAGGCGAATGAATGGGAGGTGAACGTTGCTCGGATGCATGAGATTTTCGGCACTGCGGCGCTGAACCGGATATTACCCTGGTACTATTTTTTTTATACTGGTTCTACTATATTACCCGGGTACAACACTATTACATTGGCTGTACTATATTACCCTGGTGCTACTATATTATACTGACTTTGCTATGTTACTCTGGCACTTCCATATTATACTAGTTCTACTATAAAACCCTTTTACTACTTTATTATACTGGCACTACCATATTATACTGTTTCTACTACATTACCCTGGTACTACCATATTACACTGGCTCTACTATATTACCCTGGTACTACTACTATATAACCCTGATACTACCATACTCTACTGATTCTACTATATTACCCTCATACTACTATATAATAGTGGTCCTACTATATCATACTGGAACTACCATATTACCTTGGTACCCTGGCTGGTACTACCATATTACACTGGTTCTACTATATAATAAACCAGATACTACCACACTCTACTGATTCTACTATATTACCCTCATACTACTATATAATAGTGGTTCTACTATATCATCTGGGACTACTATTAGTGGTGCTCATCCAGATTCCGGATATCCGAACTACCTAGATAATCTGAATTTTTCCACTATCCGAATATTGAATAGCAATTTGGATAATTTTTAAAATTGACTATCTGGGCAAACTCGGATTTACCAACTTAAATCCGAAATCCGGGCGGATAGTTAGTTCAGATATCCGAGCAGGAGCCAAAATCACCTTCAATGGCAAAAATCCCTTTCGAAGAGAGAGAGAGAGAGAGAGAGAGAGAGAGAGAGAGAGAGAGAGAGAGAGAGAGATTTTTGACCTTCCAAAATGTTTTGGAAGCATTTTAATTTAAAGCCTACTTCCGGTTTTCTATTCGGATATCCGAATCTGACCGGATATTGGGTTCGGATATCCGATTCTACTCGGATACCCTAAAGTTCGGATGCGGATATCCGATTCGGTTCTGGAGATCTGGGTATCCGGAACCGAATCTACGCGGATTTTAAAAAGTGGTATCCGAGCACCCCTGACTACTGTATTACCTTGGTACCCTGGTACTACCATATTACACTGGTTCTACTATATAATAACCCAGATACTACCATACTCCTACTGATTCTACTATATTACCCTCATACTACTATATAATAGTGGTGCTACTATATCATACTGGGACTACCATATTACCTTGGTACCCTGGTACTACCATATTATTCTGCCTCTACTATATTACTCTGGTACTACCATATTGTACTGGCTTTACTATATTACCCTGGCACTACTATATTATACTGGTTCTACTATATTGCCTTGGTGCCCTATATTATAATGGTTCTGCTATATTGTACTGGTACTACCACATTATACAGGCACCACTAATGTACAAACTCCTTGCTCAGCTGGGATTCAAACCGTGGACCCAGCGTAGCAAGGCCAGAGTGCTAGCCATTATTATTAAATGAGCAGAGGAAGGAGGACAGCAGAGGTTAAATCTAACCACTGAGAAGCTGTCAATATATTATACAGGAGAAATGTTATCACTGTGTAAAGTACTATGCAATCATCATATGTTTATTTTGGTCTCCAGTGAGCCAGACAGCATTAGACGGCGTGATGCAAATTATAACGTTAACCACACGGCATACAAATATTTAGAAAGACGACTCATTTTGTTACTTGTCTGCTGTGTAGATATTATGAGGATAGTGTGGTTAAAATGTAAATCATGTACAGCGCTTGTGTCTCAAACATTCAGAGATTAAACAAATCCCAGGACAGAACATTTTCTACAGATTTGCAAAGTGTTTTACATGGAAAACGACACAAGTGGATGAGCTGAACTGAACCACTCACTGTATGAAACTTAAACTGCAATGAAAATAAAATATAAAAATTAAAAATATAAGGGCAATGGAAGCTATATATTAAAGCAAACCTGAGTTGAAAAAAGAAAAAAAACACCTTATGATATAATGCATTGTATGTTTAGTACGGATAATGAATAGAATATTAGTAGCAAAGAAAAAAGTCTTATATTATTATTTTCAGTTATATAGCTTTTTTAAATAACATTGCATTATTCTGTCACAGTTGCAGTTTTAAAACCCCACTCTGTCTTTCAAACTATAAAACAAAGCAGATGATCCTTTGAACTTTCCTGCAGTAATACCTTATCTCAGGCTTTCTATCACGGTTTCTTGCCTGTTTAAAGTAAACCCACGTGTGACAGTATTGTCAGAAACATCTGATCTGCTGCATGCTTGTTCAGGGTCTATGGCTGAAAGTATTAGAGGCAGAGGATCGGCAGGATAGCCAAGAAACTGGTATTGCTTCAAAAGAAATAAATATGGCAGCCTCCATATCACTTTCTCACCTCACGTTCACTTTAACCACTTCAGCCCGCAAGCGATTTTCACATATCAGCACTTCTCCCATTCATTTGCCAATAATTTTATTACTACTGATAACACCTAAATGATCTATATATTGTTTTTTTTTCAGGACAAATTAGGCTTTTAGTGGGGGACATTTTTGTTTAGTAATTACCTTATTTTCTATGTATTTTAAAGGGAAAATAAGGGAAGAAACAGAAAAAACAACACCATTTCTCCATTTACATCCATTATAGCTTTAGAATAAACTGTGCTAACTATAAGTAAACCCACAATTTGTATTTGATGATCAATCCTGGCTATTACAACACATTTTTTTTTGGTTTTTCATTGTACACTTTTGATGATTACAAAATCTTATTTGCAAAAATAATAGTAATGTACCCGCATGGCATATATATTTTAAAAACCAAGCTCCTAAGGTAACAGCATATGCATTTTCTATTTTTATTGTTTTATTCTGTCACTTTGTTTTCATTTTACAGGTCTTTTATTTTGGTAAAGAATATGCAAACATTGTATTGCTTTTGTTTCAGTTTGTCACTGAAAATATAATTCAAGACATGGGCCTCAACCCAAAAACACTCTAAAATCTATTCTACTATTTATTACAGTCAAAATGTCAAAGCTCTTTTGTATAGATAACAACTAAAATTGTATTGTTTTTTTTTAAATCTTGCAGTACTGGAAAACAATACGAGACTCTTTTCTTTGTAATTAATGTTCTATTTCTTAGCTGTACTACACATACAATTCATTATCACAGATGCTTATTTTTGCTTTAGGTTTGCTTTAAAAGGAAGAAAGAATATGAATTATAGTTATCCTTTTGAATTGTCAATTAAGGAGGAATCCAAACACCATAAGATCAACAGGTTTTCTTTTTTTATTACAGGCAATATTAAAATAAATGAATAATAGTGGTTTTATTTGTTTTAATATCAACTGTAATAAAAAAAAAAAAATACTTTCCTTAAAAACAGAGGCATGAGTACAAATTGTGGGGCCCCCCAGCTAAACTTTGATGGGGCCCCCATGTTCACTCCCTTTCCCGTGCCTACCTCTGGTGACCCTCACAGCCCGGGGTCAATCTTTCAAGGTAAAAAATGTAAACAGGTAGATTTGCGCCCACTCAATATAAAATGAATTCAATTGGCTGCAGTCAGTGATAAATGGGGTTACTCACACCCCCACCATTCAAGCATTCATAAAGTTTTAAAAATCACTCATGCGCCTATATATACCATCACATATACAGTTTTATTCAATTCATAAATTCAAATTCATATATATTACATTAATATGCAAGCAAACACTAGCCAACTTTCTCAGTCCCACCTCCCTATGGTAAACAGTCTGGCACACGCCACCACATATACCTATAGATTGATTCGCTGAGTAAACTTCGTTTTCTAGCATAAAATTGCAACAATCCCTATAGCACCTTTCCAATGTTAAAAAGTGTTTTTGCACCTTAAAAATGGCAATAATAGCCTTTCTTGTTCAAAAATTAATAAAATAAAAATAACGTCCTGTGAGCTCACAAAGGTATAATTCATAAATCCAACAGGAAAAAGTTCATGTTAAATAGCTTGGATCTCGTCTTGCAAAGCTTTAGGCATACAATTTCATATACATCCACCAGGAGTAAAGTGGCTAATTCCCGCATTCCTTGGTATGCAAATTAGATCTTGCAGGATTTTGTATAAGCAGATTGCATTTGCACAGACCTCTAGAAACAAATAGCGTCCTGCAGAACTTTACAAAAGCAGAACTTTTCAAAAACAGATAATGTCCTGGCTAATTCCGCATTCCTTGGTATGCAAATTAGATCTTGCAGGATTTTATATAGGCAGATTGCATTTGCACAGACCTCTAGAAACAAATAGCATCCTGCAGAACTTTACAAAAGCAGAACTTTTCAAAACTTTTCAAAAACAGATAACGTCCTGCAGACTTTTCAAACTTCTATTTCTTTGCATAACATTCAAGCAAAATAGCGTGCTGCGGGTCCAAAGGACAGTTCAAATAACTCACGCAGCTTAAGGGGTAGATAACTGATTCCTTTATGCTTACGGTTCCGCTATGTCTTCTGGCAGCATGAGCCCCGGCCGGTGGCTCCCGTGTTAACCTGACGTCTGCCGCGGATGTTAAGCACTTTGCTGAAAAATCGTTCCTCAGATTCAATCTGGAACTGTAGAGGTGACGTCACCACTCCGACAACCTAATGCCCTGGGCATTGAATCTGAGGAACGATTTTTCAGCAAAGTGCTTAACATCCGCGGCAGACGTCAGGTTAACACGGGAGCCACCGGCCGGGGCTCATGCTGCCAGAAGACATAGCGGAACCGTAAGCATAAAGGAATCAGTTATCTACCCCTTAACCTCCCTGGCGGTAAGCCCGTGCTGAGCACGGGCTATGCCGCCGGGAGGCACCGCTCAGGCCCCGCTGGGCCGATTTGCATAATTTTTTTTTTGCTACACGCAGCTAGCACTTTGCTAGCTGCGTGTAGCATCTGATCGCCGCCGCTACCCGCCGATCCGCCGCAATTCCTCTCGCCGCGGCCGCCCCCCCCCCCCAGACCCCGTGCGCTGCCTGGCCAATCAGTGCCAGGCAGCGCTATGGGGCAGATCGGAGTCCCCTCTGACGTCACGACGTCGATGACGTCGGTGACGTCATCCCGCCCGTCGCCATGGCGACGGGGGAAGCCCTCCAGGAGATCCCGTTCTTTGAACGGGATCTCCTGATCTCCGATCGCCGGCGGCGATCGGAGGGGCTGGGGGGATGCCGCTGAGCAGCGGCTATCATGTAGCGAGACTTTGTCTCGCTACATGAAAAAAAAAAAAAAAAAATTAAAAAAAAAGATTTGCTGCCCCCTGGCGGATTTTTTGCAAACCGCCAGGGGGGTTAAGCTGCGTGAGTTATTTGAACTGTCCTTTGGACCCGCAGCACGCTATTTTGCTTGAATGTTATGCAAAGAAATAGAAGTTTGAAAAGTCTGCAGGACGTTATCTGTTTTTGAAAAGTTTTGAAAAGTTCTGCTTTTGTAAAGTTCTGCAGGATGCTATTTGTTTCTAGAGGTCTGTGCAAATGCAATCTGCCTATATAAAATCCTGCAAGATCTAATTTGCATACCAAGGAATGCGGAATTAGCCAGGACATTATCTGTTTTTGAAAAGTTCTGCTTTTGTAAAGTTCTGCAGGACGCTATTTGTTTCTAGAGGTCTGTGCAAATGCAATCTGCTTATACAAAATCCTGCAAGATCTAATTTGCATACCAAGGAATGCGGGAATTAGCCACTTTACTCCTGGTGGATGTATATGAAATTGTATGCCTAAAGCTTTGCAAGACGAGATCCAAGCTATTTAACATGAACTTTTTCCTGTTGGATTTATGAATTATACCTTTGTGAGCTCACAGGACGTTATTTTTATTTTATTGATTTTTGAACAAGAAAGGCTATTATTGCCATTTTTAAGGTGCAAAAACACTTTTTAACATTGGAAAGGTGCTATAGGGATTGGTGCAATTTTATGCTAGAAAACAAAGTTTACTCAGCGAATCAATCTATAGGTATATGTTGTGGCGTGTGCCAGACTGTTTACCATAGGGAGGTGGGACTGAGAAAGTTGGCTAGTGTTTGCTTGCATATTAATGTAATATATATGAATTTGAATTTATGAATTGAATAAAACTGTATATGTGATGGTATATATAGGCGCATGAGTGATTTTTAAAACTTTATCAATCTTTCAAGGGTCAAAAAAGGAGTGTGGACATCATAACCTTCACACCCATACCAAGTGTAGCCACAAAAACATCTGATCTGAAGGTTGGATCCCTGTATAAAAGCAAGTGAAATAGTACTTTTGGCCCCCTTAAACCTCTGGGCCCCCCTGTAGCTGCTCCCCCTGTAGTTATGCCCATGCTTACAAAGCTGTGATGGTCTTATCAATTACCAAGCAGTTCTGATCTGCTGATCCTTGTCACATGACAAGTGTGAGCTCTTGAATCATACTGGCTTCTCTTTAGTGGGGTGAGCACCCAGCAACATACTGTATATATATTTACACACAGGAAGCGCCACGCCCTATTTCCTTAAATCTCTTCACAGATCCTCCCTTTGGGTGGCTGCATACCTGTGTTTTTAATACAAAAATATTTTGTGTCAAGGAGGCATGCTATTTAGTGAGCTCCCACTAAGTTTGTGACTGAAATGTACAAACCAATACAATTCTAGCAACTGTCCTCAGGAGAGATGACTTTTAAACCCCACTTGTGATGAGGAGAAGTTTTGCATAATCGAAATTTTGCAAAATCATAATGCAAAATGTCGGGAAACATCGTAATTATTTTCATATGTAAATGTAATCAGGAACCGTAATTTTGCATAAAACCCCCATAAATGCTATTGTCAAAAAAATGATTATGTACTGTATTTCAAGGGGAATAGTGGGAACAAGACAAAAAAACAACAAAAAAATGCATTTTAGAAATGCAAAGGAAAAATGGTTTTGTAACCTGTTATTTTTCTGAGTTTAAAATACATTTTTCCATTGCATTTTTAAAATACATTTTTGAAAAAAAAACTACAAGGTCTTTTTGAAAAAAAAATTACTTGTTTCCACCATTCCTTTCAAGTTTCAACATACATAGCAATTTTGGTGATGATTGCATGTACAGGGATTTGTTATTAATTTAACAACTACATTTGGCAAGAAATTACTCAAAAATTAACCCTCCCATCATTTGGTCCTGACGAAGCGCCATGCTATCAGTGCGAAAAAGCTGTCGACCCTGGGCCATTCTGTATATCCCTCTCTCTCCAATGTTCAGATAGGAATTGTTTGCCTATACACCTTCAATTGCCTTTGCATTTTATGGATTTTTGGAATAAAATGTTTTTTAACAGTGGATGTGCACTCTGCTCTTATCTCTAAATGAATTGCTGGTACAAGCTTTATCTCTGATTAGCACTCTGCTGTGATTTTTTTTCACCTATTCTCCTATCTACTACCTATTTGTACTAACCCCCACCATTGTCAAGCTAATGTTCTACTATATTATTATTAGTATGTATATGTATATGCTGCAGGAGGTGTCGCGTAAGGTATGGGACCTGGCGGTGGTCCCATGGTGGTGGATTTGGCGCTGCAGGAGGTGTCGCATAAGGTATGGGACCTGGCGGTGGTCCCATGGTGGTGGATTTGGTGCTGCAGGAGGTGTCGCATAAGCTTTGGGACCTGGCGGTGGTCCCATGGCGGTAATTTTGGTGCCGCAGGAGTTGTTGCATAAGCTTTGGGACCTGGCGCTGCTCCCATGGCGGTGGTATTGGTCCCGCAGGAGGTGTCGCGTAAGCTATGGGACCTATACAAAATGGTTGGGATAGGTGAGATAGCTAAGGAGCTGGTTGCTAACATAGGATTGATTGGTTTTTGTTAAGACTGTAATTGGTGCTGAAATAATTCCGATTTTCATGCAGAAATCCATTTGGGTGGTTTTTGTAAGCCTCTGATTGGTGCAGAAATTCCGATTTTCATGAAGAAATCCTGTTGTTCTCACTTTAAGATTCTTCTAGGGTCTTCCTTGTGATTGGTGTACAGAAATCCGCATTCTGCCGGAATTACGCATCGTTCCGCGGAATTTCTGCTATAGCAATTCCGTTCCAATGCGAAGGAACGGAACCACCATATTCCGTCCTGAATTGCAGAAAAGTTAATTCCGCGGAATATAGTGAGCATCCCTACACCCACCGCACACCCAGCCGCCCGCTCACACGCTGCCTGGCTCCCTAGCCCTGTCTCTGTCCCTGTCCTCCTGTCTCTAACACATGCGCAGTAGCAAAAAGCACGGACCCAGCTACACAGGGACAGCGTGACGAAGGGACACAGGGGTTTTATTATAGAGGATATATATTTATATATATATGTTACTCTCCAAGATAAAGTTAATTGTACACTTTATTCAACAGCACATTGCTCACCTGGGATTTATATGGAGAGCGTGAGCAAACTGTTCATAGTGCCAACATCAATGGTCATGCAGAATCGATAGCTGTTATCTATTATTTATGTAGTTAGTTTGACTTATTCCATATGATACGAGTCTAAAAATGCATCATATCAGTGTCTTGAGCGTGGTGGTGATTTCCTGCAATAGAATACCTACTGTATGTCAGTCAGTTGGTCAATGTCTACTTGTGGTACTACAATGTACTGTATAAATAAAACATAATAACATTTTTAAGCCCCATGTTGGGGAAGTTATTGACATTAATCTTTCACCATGTATTATGTATAAGATGCTGATACCGTCTTTTCCCGGAAATAAAACACTGTCTTATATTATTTTGTGCTCTAAAATATGTGCTAGGGCTTATTTTCCGGGGATGTCTTATATTTCTATTAGGAAGTGTCTCTCAGCAGAACATTTCCTGTTCCTGTGTACTGTGATGTTCATGGATTTGAAAGTATGGTACGGTACTGATCAGGCACCTGCCTTGTCATCCCTGCACATAGCTGATAACCTTGCTGTGTGCTGGGATGACAGGATCAGTGCCCAATTGGCACTGCACCACTGTGTCCCCACTTACTGGCTGCCTCTTCCTCCTCTCCAACTTCCGCTAGGGCTTATTTTCGGGATAGGGCTTATATTTCAAGCATGCTCAAAATTTCAGGTAGGGCTTATTTTCAGGGTAGGTCTTATTTTCAGGGAAAGAGGGTACTTTTTATTGACATTTCCAATAAAAAAAGAGTTTAAAAAAAAAATAGATAGACAATATATATAAGGCCTGGGACACACTTTGAGTGATTTTGTAATTTTGAGAATCGCCAGCGCTTTTAAAAACACTTTGCTAATGAAAGTGTATGGGGTTGAGCCCACTAAAGCAACTGCAATTTTGAAAATTGCAACCACAGGCCATGCAGCATTTTGTGAGTGTTTGGCTTTAATACATAGTATATGAGTTATCTTAATCGCCAGAAAACGTAGCTCAAATCGTTCCGAAAACGCTAACACAACCGCTAGCGATTATGTTTTGCTATTTCAATTGTGTCCCATCCCTAAAGGATGCATTATACAGGAAGTAAAAAATACACATATTAGGGTTAAATCATAAGCGTATACACAATCTATAAGTAACCCAATTTCAACCGTCAAAAAAATCAGAATTTAGACATTTATCTATATTCGGTATATACAGTGGCTTGCAAAAGTATTCGGCCCCCTTGAAGTTTTCCACATTTTGTCACATTACTGCTACAAACATGAATCAATTTTATTGGAATTCCACGTGAAAGACCAACACAAAGTGGTGTACACGTGAGAAGTGGAACGAAAATCATACATGATTCCAAACATTTTTTACACATACATAACTGCAAAGTGGGGTGTGCATAAATATTCAGCCCCCTGAGTCAATACTTTGTAGAACCACATTTTGCTGCAATTACAGCTGCCAGTCTTTTAGGGTATGTCTCTACCAGCTTTGCACATCTAGAGACTGAAATCCTTGCCCATTCTTCTTTGCAAAACAGCTCCAGCTCAGTCAGATTAGATGGACAGCGTTTGTGAACAGCAGTTTTCAGATCTTGCCGCAGATTCTCGATTGGATTTAGATCTGGTCTGGACTTTGACCGGGCCATTCTAACACATGAATATGTTTTGTTTTAAACCATTCCATTGTTGCCCTGGCTTTATGTTTAGGGTCATTGTCCTGCTGGAAGGTGAACCTCCGCCCCAGTCTCAAGTCTTTTGCAGACTCCAAGAGGTTTTCTTCCAAGATTGCCCCGTATTTGGCTCCATCCATCTTCCCATCAACTCTGACCAGCTTCCCTGTCCCTGCTGAAGAGAAGCACCCGCCCGAGCATGATGCTGCCACCACCATATTTGACAGTGGGGATGGTGTGTTCTGAGTGATTATTATTATTTATTTATAAAGCGCCAACATATTCCATGGCGCTGTACAATGTAAGAAAACAAACAAGGGATACATAATGATACAGACAATGATATACATGAAATATGAACACTGATACAAGATACAGCACTGCTGATTACAATTTGATTTAACATGATGACTAAAATGTATAAATGTCTAACAGTGTGCAAGCAATTAAATTAATAACATTCTATGACACAAAAGGGTGAGAGCCCTGCCCTTGCGAGCTTACAATCTAAAGGAATGGGGTGGAAACAAGAGGTGGGGAAGTATACAGTATATGTACAGGCAGTGCGTAATTAGGTTATTTAGTGGGTGCATGGCCTAAGCTAGAGAATATGCTTGTCGGAAAAGGTGGATTTTGAGGGAGCGTTTAAAGATTTCAAAGGTGGGAGAGTGGTGGATGTGTTGTGGAAGGGCATTCCAGAGGGGGGGGGTGAGACACGTGAGAAGTCTTGTACACGTGAATGTGAGGAGGTAATTGTAGAAGAGGATAGAAGAAGCTTGTGTGCAGATCTGAGATTGCGGTTGGGTTGGTATCTGGAGACTAGTGAGGAGATGTCCAGGGGAGAGAGATTGTGGAGAGCTTTGTAGGTTAGGGTTAAGAGTTTGAACTGAATCCTCTCATTAATTGGTAGCCAGTGAAGAGCTTGACAGAGAGGGTCAGCAGAGGAAGAGCGAGAGGAGAGATGAATGAGTCGAGCAGCAGAGTTCAGTACAGAATTGAGCGGTTAGTTGAAAGTCCACCAAGCAATATATTGCAATAGTCCAATCGAGATATAATAAGAGCATGTACTAACATTTTGGTTGTGTCATGGGAGAGAAAAGGTTGGATACGTGCTATGTTTTTCAGTTGGAAATGGCAGGAGCTGGTTAGGGAGTTAATGTGAGGAGTAAATGAGAGAGAAGAATCAAATATTACCCCGAAGCAACGTGCTTTGGGAACTGATGTTATAGACGTGTTGTTAACATTTATTGTAATATCAGGCAAAGGGGTGGACAGGGATGTTGGAAAGACTATTAGTTCAGTTTTATTCATATTAAGTTTTAAGAAGCGAAAGGGCATACAAGAGGAAATTTGCAGTGTTAGTTTTCCGCCACACATAGCGTTTTGCATTTTGGCCAAAAAGTTCCATTTTGGTCTCATCCGACCAGAGCACCTCCTTCCATGTTTGCTGTGTCCCCCACATGACTTGTGGCAAACTGCAAACAGGATTTCCTATGCTTTTCTGTTCACAATGGCTTTCTTCTTGCCACTCTTCTATAAAGGCCAACTTTGTGCAGTGCATGACTAATAGTTGTCCTATGGACAGATTCCCCCATCTGAGCTGTAGATCTCTGCAGCTCGTCCAGAGTCACCATGGGCCTCTTGACTGCATTTCTGATCAGCGCTCTCCTTGCTCGGCCTGTGAGATTAGGTGGATGGCCTTGTCTTGGTAGGTTTACAGTTGTGCCATACTCCTTCCATTTCCAAATGATTGTTTGAACAGTGCTCCTTGGGATGTTCAAGGCTTTAGAAATCTTTTTGTAGCCTAAGCCTGCTTTAAATTTCTCAATAATTTTATCCCTGATCTGTCTAGTGTGTTCTTTGGACTTCATGATGTTGTTGCTCCCAAGATTCTCTTAGACAACCTCTGAGACTGTCACAGAGCAGTTGTATTTGTACTGACATTAGATTACACACAGGTGCACTCTATTTAGTCATTAGCACTAATCAGGCAATGTCTATGGGCAACTGACTGCACTCAGACCAAAGGGGGATGAATAATTATGCACACCCCACTTTGCAGTTATTGATTTGTAAAAAAATGTTTGGAATCATGTATGATTTTCGTTCCACTTCTCACATGTACACCACTTTGTATTGGTCTTTCACGTGAAATTCCAATAAAATTGATTCATGTTTGTGGCAGTAATGTGACAAAATGTGGAAAACGTCAAGGGGGCCGAATACTTTTGCAAGCCACTGTATATATATTGTGCTCAGATTATGCAGAGAGAGGATAGTAGAGGTTAAAATAAGTACTGAAAGACTGTCACTAAAAGAAATATTATTGCAGTAAAAGTACTATGACACAACCATGTGTTTATTTTGGTCCCCAGTGAGCCAGACAGCATTAGAAGGCAAGATGCAAATTGTAACGCTAACCACACGGCATAGAAATATTTAGAAAGCCGATTCATTTTGAAACTTGTCTGCTGTGTAGATATTATGAGGATAGTGTGGTTAAAATGTAAATCATGTACAGCGCTTGTGTCTCAAACATTCAGAGATTAAACAAATCCCAGGACAGAACATCTTCCAAAGATTTGCAAAGTGTTTTACATGGAAAACGACACAAGTGGATGAGCTAACCTGAACCACTCACTGTATGAAACTTAAACTGCCACGACAATAAAATACAAAGATAAATAAATAAAAATAAAGGCAATGCAAGATATGTACTAAAGGGATGTACTTTCAGATGGGGAATTTGTCAGTTTAAAGTACCCCTGACATGGTTCCCCCCTCCCCTTAAATTTGTAATAGTATTTTACTATTGGTGTTGTGACTAAGTCACTGCACCATGCTCCCCCTCCAGTATTCCCTGTTTACCCTGCTCTGCTCAGTCATCGTCTTCGACTGAGGCAGAACGTTGATTATGAGTAGTGTTGGGCGAACACCTGGATGTTCGGGTTCGCGAACATTCGCCGAACATGGCCGCGATGTTCGGGTGTTCGCGCCGAACTCTGAACATAATGGAAGTCAATGGGGACCCGAACTTTCGTGCTTTGTAAAGCTTCCTTACATGCTACATACCCCAAATTTGCACGGTATGTGCACCTTGGGAGTGGGTACAAGAGGAAAAAAAATATTTGAAAAAGAGCTTATAGTTTTTGAGAAAATTGATTGTAAACTTTCAAAGGAAAAAATGTCTTTTAAATGCGGAAAATGTCATTTTTCTTTGCACAGGTAACATGCTTTTTGTCGCCATGCACTCATAAATGTAATACGGATAAGAGGTTCCAGGAAAATGGTGGGTGAGCGGTGTACTACTGTTCCCAGAAGCGACACAGAGCACAATGCTATACAGTGGTGGGTGAGCGGTGTACTACTATTCCCAGCAGCGACACAGAGCACAATGCTATACAGTGGTGGGTGAGCGGTGTACTACTATTCCCAGCAGCGACACAGAGCACAATGCTATACAGTGGTGGGTGAGCGGTGTACTACTATTCCCAGCAGCGACACAGAGCACAATGCTATACGGTGGTGGGTGAGCGGTGTACTACTATTCCCAGCAGCGACACAGAGCACAATGCTATACAGTTGTGGGTGAGCGGTGTACTACTATTCCCAGCAGCAACACAGAGCACAATGCTATACAGTGGTGGGTGAGCGGTGTACTACTGTTCCCAGCAGCGACACAGAGCACAATGCTATACAGTGGTGGGTGAGCGGTGTACTACTATTCCCAGTAGCGACACAGAGCACAATGCTATACAGTGGTGGGTGAGCGGTGTACTACTATTCCCAGCAGCAACACAGAGCACAATGCTATACAGTGGTGGGTGAGCGGTGTACTACTATTCCCAGCAGCGACACAGAGCACAATGCTATACAGTGGTGGGTGAGCGGTGTACTACTATTCCCAGCAGCGACACAGAGCACAATGCTATACAGTGGTGGGTGAGCGGTGTACTACTATTCCCAGCAGCGACACAGAGCACAATGCTATACAGTTGTGGGTGAGCGGTGTACTACTATTCCCAGCAGCGACACAGAGCACAATGCTATACAGTGGTGGGTGAGCGGTGTACTACTATTCCCAGCAGCGACACAGAGCACAATGCTATACAGTGGTGGGTGAGCGGTGTACTACTATTCCCAGCAGCGACACAGAGCACAATGCTATACAGTGGTGGGTGAGCGGTGTACTACTATTCCCAGCAGCAACACAGAGCACAATGCTATACAGTGGTGGGTGAGCGGTGTACTACTGTTCCCAGCAGCGACACAGAGCACAATGCTATACAGTGGTGGGTGAGCGGTGTACTACTATTCCCAGTAGCGACACAGAGCACAATGCTATACAGTGGTGGGTGAGCGGTGTACTACTATTCCCAGCAGCGACACAGAGCACAATGCTATACAGTGGCGGGTGAGCGGTGTACTACTGTTCCCAGCAGAGACACAGAGTGGCAGTAAACACAATGCTATACAGTGGTGGGTGAGCGGTGTACACAGAGTGGCAGTAAACACAATGCTATATAGTGTGGGTGAGCGGTGTACTACTGTTCCCAGCAGCGACACAATGACTGGGGGGACCCTGGCTAGCCTGGCTGGAGAGAGAACTACCCTGCCTGCCTACCCAAAGCTAAACCCACAGACAAATGGCGGAGAAATGACGTGGATCGGGTATTTATCTCCCCGAACCACGTGACCCGTTCGGCCAATCAGAGCGCGTTCGGGTCCGAACCACGTGACCCGTTCGGCCAATCACAGCGCTAGCCGAACGTTCGGGGAACGTTCGGCCATGCGCTCTTAGTACGGCCATATGGCCGAACGGTTTGGCCGAACACCATCAGAACTCGAACATCACCTGAACAGGGTGATGTTCTGCAGAACCCGAACAGTGGTGAACACTGTTCGCCCAACACTAATTATGAGCAGAGAGGAAGTGACCGTTCTTCCTCCCCACCGTGCGTCCTTAACTCTGCCCCCTACACCTGCCACTTTAGGTCCGTATATGTTTCAGTTTCATTGCACACAGCACGCAGGGGAGCTGCACTGTGTGCAGGCTTGTAATAATTGAGGTCGGAAGGATATTCAACCTCAATTATCACAAGCCCGCACACAGCGCAGTTACCCTGCGCACTGTGTGCAGTAAAACATACATGGATCTAAAGTGGCAGGTGGAGGGGGCAGAATTAAAGGCGCACTATAGCGAAAAATGGTTACATTTAAAATATGTGCAAACATATACAAATAAGAAGTACATTTTTTTCCAGATTAAAATGAGCCATAAATTACTTTTCTCCTATGTTGCTGTCACTTACAGTAGGTAGTAGAAATCTGACAGAAGTGACAGGTTTTGGACTAGTTCATCTCTTCATAGGGGAATTCTCAAGGATTTATTTATTTTCAAAAGCACTTAGTGAATGGCAGTTGCTCTGTCCAACTGCCAAACAACTGTGTAGCGAGCAGGCAGGGCTACCATAGGAAAAAATGGGCAATTGCCCCAGGGCCCCAAAGCCTGTAAGGGCCCCCAAGATGTCCCTCCGCCATCTTAACTGTTGCTACCCAGGGACTCTGGGATTCTCTGCTCTTCAATCTTGGTCTGGCATGCTGGCGCCACAGACAGCGACAAGTACAAACTACTAAGGGTCATCAAGTCAGCGGAGAGGATCATTGGAAGAAACCTCCCCTCACTTGCCACACTTCACAACACAAGGCTGCGATCTAGAGAACTGAGGATTGCAAACGACCTTTCCCACCCAGGCAACTGCTACTTCAATCTGCTCCCATTGGGCCGGAGGCTTCGGACCATCTCAACAAAGACCGCTAGACTAGAGTTGGGCCGAACGGTTCGCCTGCGAACAGTTCCATGCGAACTTCCGTGGTTCGCGTTCGCGTCCCGCAGGTGAACGTTTGCAGAAGTTCGGTTCGCCCCATAATGCACCATGGAGGGTCAACTTTGACCCTCTACATCACAGTCAGCAGGCCCAGTGTAGCCAATTAGGCTACACTAGCCCCTGGAGCCCCACCCCCCTTATATAAGGCAGGCAGCGGCGGCCATTACGGTCACTCGTGTGCCTGCATTAGTCAGAGTAGGGCGAGCTGCTGCAGACTGTCTCTCATAGGGAAAGATTAGTTAGGCTTGGCTTGTTCCTGGCTGCATACCTGTTCTGTTCAGTGAGCCCACCATACCTGCTCTGTTCAGTGAGCCCACCACTGCATACCTGTACTGTGAACCCACCACTGCATACCTGTTCAGTGAACCCACCACTGCATACCTGTTCAGTGAACCTGCCACTGCATACCTGTTCTGTGAACCCACCACTGCATACCTGTTCTGTGAACCCACCACTGCATACCTGTTCAGTGAACCCACCACTGCATACCTGTTGTGTTCAGTGAACCTGGCATTGCATACCGGTTCTGTTCAGTGGACCCGCCACTGTATACCTGTTCAGTGAACCCGCCACTGCATACATGTTGTGTTCAGTAGTGGTGCTCAGCAGAGCTCGAATATTCGAGTAGCTCGAATATTCGAGCTCTTTTTCAGCTATTCGAGCTCGGTATTCGAGCTCCGAATAGCTGGAGCTATTCGAATGGGCTATTCGAGTACACTCGAATAGCCCATTCACTATTCGAGCTATTCGAGCAAACCGGCGCTATTCGAGCTCGGTACCGAGCTCGAATAGCGTCATAGCCCAGATTGATGTGCTTAGAGCCAATCAGAGGGCTCCCAGGCCCTCTGACGGCAGCCAATCACAGAGGGGGACCCTGGCCAGCCCCTACCCTATAAATAGCGGCCGCCATGTTCGGGTTTTCCATGCTTGCCTGAGACTTGTACAGAGAGAGATCTGCTCCTTTGTGCTTTGGCTTAGCAAGTGCTCTATTGTGTTCATTTACCTAGCGTTTTTGCTCACCTACACCTGCCATATACACCTGTATTGTTGTTATTTAGATAGACATTGTATTTTAGTTAGTAGCTTGTGTGTTACATTAGAGACAGGCAGCTGCTGCAAGCTTACAGGTTTAGGCCTCAGGGGGGCCTTGCCTCTGTGGGCAGCTGTCCTCTGTTTATTTCTCTCATCATCTATACCAGTATTTCTGCTGTCCTTTACTAATAGTATTGTAGTTATACTGTACTAGGAGTAGGACACTCACTGACTGTCACTGTTTATAGGCTACTAGCTAGCTCCTGCGTGTGTGCACTCACTCACCGTCTGTGTGTACACACACTCTATTTCCTTCTGATTACTGATAGATTATTGTTAGTTGTACTTACTTACTACTTACTCTTACTGTACCCGTAGGGACACTCACTGTCACTGTTCATATAGGCTACTAGCTCCTGCGTGTGCGCACTCACTGTCTGAGTGTACACACACAACACACACTCTATTTCCTTCTGATCGCTGATTGATTATTGTAATTAGTTAGTTCTACTTACTGTTACTACTTACTCTTACTGTACTAGGAGTCTAGGACACTCAGTCACTGTGTTCATAGGCTACTAGCTCCTGCGTGCGTGCACTCACTGTCTGAGTGTACACACACCCACACTCCATTTCCTTCTGATCGCTGATTGATTATTGTTATTAGTTAGTTCTACTTACTGTTACTACTTACTTACTCTTACTGTACTAGGAGTCTAGGACACTCAGTCACTGTGTCCATAGGCTACTAGCTCCTGCGTGCGTGCACTCACTGTCTGAGTGTACACACACCACCCACACTCCATTTCCTTCTGATAGCTGATTGATTATTGTTATTAGTTAGTTCTACTACTTACTGTTACTACTTACTGTACTAGGAGTCTAGGACACTCAGTCACTGTGTCCATAGGCTACTAGCTCCTGCGTGCGTGCACTCACTGTCTGAGTGTACACACACCACCCACACTCCATTTCCTTCTGATCGCTGATTGATTATTGTTATTAGTTAGTTCTACTTACTGTTACTACTTACTCTTACTGTACTAGGAGTCTAGGACACTCAGTCACTGTGTCCATAGGCTACTAGCTCCTGCGTGCGTGCACTCACTGTCTGAGTGTACACACACCACCCACACTCCATTTCCTTCTGATCGCTGATTGATTATTGTTATTAGTTAGTTCTACTACTTACTGTTACTACTTACTGTACTAGGAGTCTAGGACACTCAGTCACTGTGTCCATAGGCTACTAGCTCCTGCGTGCGTGCACTCACTGTCTGAGTGTACACACACCACCCACACTCCATTTCCTTCTGATCGCTGATTGATTATTGTTATTAGTTAGTTCTACTACTTACTGTTACTACTTACTTACTCTTACTGTACTAGGAGTCTAGGACACCCAGTCACTGTGTCCATAGGCTACTAGCTCCTGCGTGCGTGCACTCACTGTCTGAGTGTACACACACCACCCACACTCCATTTCCTTCTGATCGCTGATTGATTATTGTTATTAGTTAGTTCTACTTACTGTTACTACTTACTTACTCTTACTGTACTAGGAGTCTAGGACACTCAGTCACTGTGTCCATAGGCTACTAGCTCCTGCGTGCGTGCACTCACTGTCTGAGTGTACACACACCACCCACACTCCATTTCCTTCTGATCGCTGATTGATTATTGTTATTAGTTAGTTCTACTACTTACTGTTACTACTTACTGTACTAGGAGTCTAGGACACTCAGTCACTGTGTCCATAGGCTACTAGCTCCTGCGTGCGTGCACTCACTGTCTGAGTGTACACACACCACCCACACTCCATTTCCTTCTGATCGCTGATTGATTATTGTTATTAGTTAGTTCTACTTACTGTTACTACTTACTTACTCTTACCGTACTAGGAGTCTAGGACACTCAGTCACTGTGTCCATAGGCTACTAGCTCCTGCGTGCGTGCACTCACTGTCTGAGTGTACACACACTAAATTTACTTGTGATTACTACTACTGATTATTGTAACTGCTAGTTGTACTTCCTGACTGTTAATACTTACTTACTGTACTAGGGGACACTCACTCAGTCACCTCACCAACCAACCCACTCCATTAAAGTACCCCACTTTTCACCCGCCCTTTTACAAAACTTTTGTCTATACGCCCAAAACATTGAAGATGTCTGGAAGTGGCAGCCAGCGCGGTTTGGGCAAGGGGAAGGGCAGCAAGGGAATCAGGAAGAGAGGGAGCAGCATTGTGGCAAGCCGCGGCCGCGGGCGCGCCACCATGCACAGTTCCGCAGCAGCAGCAGCAGCGTCAGTGGCTAACATTCCTCCCATAGCCACTGGCCGTGGACGCCTTGGGCGCCGCCCAGGAGGAGCATCTGCAACTCACGCTGCAGAGACACAGCAGCAGCAGCGTGTAGCACCTGCTCCCATTTTCCTCCAGCCGGGTCGGAAACGTCCCATTGAGGAAAAGGATGCAGACACTGTGGTGCAACTCATGACGGAGGATGAGCAGCCCGCCATCAGCTCTGCATCCGAGGCCTCCACCCTCACCACCACCACCACCACCACCCCTGTTCGCAGCAGCCGCCCAGCAGGGTCTGGGGAGGAGGCCAGTTCACCGTCAGTCGCCGACCTCTCATTCAGCACTCTTTTGACCCCAGGCATGATGAGTCAATTGAATGCTGTTGTTGGCGATTTGGAGGAGGAGATGCTGATGGGCACTTTGGGGGAGGAGGGATTGGACAGCAAGACTGTGGCGACAGTCAAGCGTCCCATCCATGCATCAGCAGAGGAGTTTGGGGGGTCATCATCAGAGCAGGACATGTTTCAGGAGGGGCATGATGATGATGACCCGGTGACAGACAGAGACTGGGTGCCAACACATCCAGAGGATGTCGTCCTCAGCAGCTCTGAGGAGGAGGAGGAGGATGCGGTTGTGGGCCTTGCAAGGAGGCGCATCATTGCAAGCATTGGCAGCGTCCCACAGCCTGCTGGTGTCTCAGGCTCAGCAGCAGCAGCAGCAGCATCAGCCAGTACCACCACCAGCCGCACCCAAGACCCCCCCCCCCCCCCCAACCACCACAGGGAAACAGGCAGCAGCGCTTCCATGCCGTAGGGGGATGTTTTTGTCACCAATCTGGCGGTTTTTCACCATGCCCACAGTGTACAGCAAGTACGCCACTTGCAACCACTGTCAGCGGAAGTTGAGCAGAGGTGCAGACCCCTTGAAGTTCAGCACCAGCTCGCTGATCAACCACCTTTCTGCGAAACACTTCCACCAGCATGAGGAGTTCCAGAGGCTGAAGGCATCTGGTGCTGGCAGTGGCACCAATCCCATCACTGCACAGCCTTCAGCAGCAGCAGCAGCAACAGCAGCCACCCGCCCTCCTGCTCCTCCAGCAGCACCAGCAGGAGTGCGGAAACGCCCTGCTCCTCCCCCCTCTGCAACTCCTGCCGCCGACACTGAGGCCTGTTCTGGCAGCCAGTCCTCATTGGCCTCCTCTGCTCCGTCTGCTGATTCCCGTGCCAGCAAAAAGGCACGCCAGAGCCTTTTGAGCGAGTCCTTCCAGGGGGTGGTTAGGGCTCTGCCTCCCAGCAGCCGTCGCGTGCGGCAGCTGAACGGCTTGCTGGCACGGGCCATGTGCTCCCAACTCCTGCCGTACACGCTCGTGCAGGAGGGGAGCGACATGCGGGCGCTGCTTGCTTGTGCAGCCCCAGACTGGCAGCTCCCCAGCAGACACTTCTTCGCCCGCAAGGCCATTCCTGCACTGCACCGCTTTGTGATGGCCAATGTGGAGCGAGGGCTGGAGCACGCGGTTGGTGAAAGGGTCCACGTCACCATGGACTCCTGGAGCAGCCGCTTCGGGACAGGCCGCTACCTGTCCTTCACTGTCCACTGGGTCAGCTTGGTGGAAGGGGGTGAGGATGGGAGAGCAGCAGCGGGCACAGCAGCAGCAGCAACACAGTGGGTGGTGCCACCCCGCAGGGTCAGGGGAACTGCAGCGGGTTCCTCCGATCCTCTGCCATCCTCCGCCACACCTGGCCAAACCCCCCGCCTCAGCAGCAGTGTGAAGGCCCGCCACTGCCAAGCGCTGCTGCACTTGGTCAGCCTTGGCAAGACCAAGCTGACGGCAGCCCACGTGTTGGCCAAACTCCAGGAGCAGGAGCGGATTTGGCTGACCCCCAGAGGCCTCAGAGTCGGAGAGGTGGTGTCCGACAATGGGGCCAATCTGGTTGCTGCCATAGACAGGGGAAACCTGACCCACATCCCCTGTCTTGCCCACGTGCTGAACCTGGTGGTGCAGAAGTTCCTGCGCACCTACCAGGGGATGGACGAGCTGCTGGAAACGGCAAGGAACGTTGTGCGTCACTTCCGGCGCTCGGCTGCAGCCTGTGCGAGCCTGGAAGACGTGCAAAAGGAGCTGGATCTGCCACGCCATCGGCTGATCATTGACGTTCCGACTCGCTGGAACTCCACCCTGGCGATGTTGGAGCGTCTGGTTGAACAGAAGCACGCTGTCAACCACTACCTTGCCCTGGCCACTGTTTCCGCAGCTCAGAGAAGGGACAAGACCAGCAACATCCCGTCCATCGTCCCCGATGATGACTGGAGGCACATGCAGCAGGTGTGCTTAGTGCTGGCTCCCTTCCTGCAGGCCACAAACATGGTGAGCAGGGACCATGCTATGGTCTGCGAGTGGGTGCCCCTGGTTTCTCTGCTGAACAGGGCACTCGATGCTTTGCTGGCACAGGGAGCGGCAGCCTTGGACCAGCAGGAGCGGCAAGCAGCTGCACAGTCCACCTCTGAGGGGGAGGAGGAGGAGGACTTGGTGGAGGTCCCTGACCTGGCTGCTGATGAGGGGGATCAGCGCAGTGCAGCTGAGTTGGTGCGGGGGTGGAGAGAGGATGAGGCAGCAGAGGAGGAGGATGAGGAGGACAGCACTGACGTCGATGTGCCAGCAGACGTGGCCCGCCTCTTCCCAATGGCAGCGCACATGCTGACGTGCCTGCGCAGGGACCCCAGGGTGATCCAGATGAAGCAGAGGGAGGACATCTGGATCAGCATGATGTTGGACCCACGCCTCAAGGGGAAGTTGAGCCAGTTCCTGCCGCCTGCAGGAGGAGACCCAGCGCAACAAATAAGGAGCTTGCAGCAGGCCCTTGTTGAGCGCTTGGAGGAAGCCTTCCCCCAGCCTTCCACCCCCACTGTCCAGCAGCCAGCACAGAGGCAGCAGCAGGTGCCTGCATCCAGCAGCAGCAAGCGCCCCACAGACCTGCTGTCTCTCAGCCACGAGCTCTACAGGACTGTAGAGGCTCCGGCAGCAGTGACTAGAGAGGAGATGCATGCAGCAGCATCCTCCTCCGGTCACAGCCAGCGCCTGACCCGCATGGTGGCTGACTACATGGGGTCCTACAGCGGGCTTGACAGCGATGCCCCTGTTGATCCCATGGAGTATTGGGTCAAGCGCATGGAGATCTGGAGCGAGCTGGCGCAGTACGCCCTGGAAGTGCTGTCCTGCCCCCCTTCCAGCGTGCTGTCCGAGCGCTGCTTCAGTGCAGCTGGTGGCGTGGTCACCGAGAAACGCTCACGTCTGTCTCACAAGTCTGTGGACAGACTGACGTTTCTCAAGATGAACCAGGCGTGGGTGGAAGGCGAGTTCCTGGCCCCTGTTGTCGGCGAGAGGGGGACATGAACTGGCTGCCGGAACTTAGTACCATCGTTAATGTGCCTTACCACCCTTTACCACCTCCTGGCTCCTGCTCACTAAGCCAGCCTGGTTCACTTTGACTATTACGTCGCCTGCAGCCACACATTTCACACCTACAGTGGGCTGCTGCTGTGTACTGCCCTTCTGCTGTCTGTCTGTGTTTCCCACTGCCAGGGTACACAGAATTACCGTCTGCTGCCACTCTGCCACCAGCTATTACGTCACAACAATAGCTGCTCACACTGCTCCTCCATTCCTCCTGCTGCTGCTGTCTGTCTGTGTTTCCCACTGCCAGGGTACACAGAATTACCTTCTGCTGCCACTCTGCCACCAGCTATTACGTCAAAACAATAGCTATATTGGTTGTAAAACCAAAACCAAAAAAAACCAATAAAAAAAAAAAAAGGTTTAATTTTTCTGAGGTGCCCGGGTTGAAAACTGTGTTGTCCCAGTTGTGTATTGGACACAATGTGGGCTGCACGACCGCTGTCTGGGACCTCCTGTTGTGTTTATTTACAGCCCTGGTATCACCGCTAGGTACCAGGGCTATTATGTCACGCTGCCTACCTGCTGCCACACTCACACTGCTCCTCCATTCCTCCTGCTGCTGCTGTCTGTCTGTGTTTCCCACTGCCAGGGTACACAGAATTACCGTCTGCTGCCACTCTGCCACCAGCTATTACGTCACAACAATAGCTGCTCACACTGCTCCTCCATTCCTCCTGCTGCTGCTGTCTGTCTGTGTTTCCCACTGCCAGGGTACACAGAATTACCTTCTGCTGCCACTCTGCCACCAGCTATTACGTCAAAACAATAGCTATATTGGTTGTAAAACCAAAACCAAAAAAAACCAATAAAAAAAAAAAAAGGTTTAATTTTTCTGAGGTGCCCGGGTTGAAAACTGTGTTGTCCCAGTTGTGTATTGGACACAATGTGGGCTGCACGACCGCTGTCTGGGACCTCCTGTTGTGTTTATTTACAGCCCTGGTATCACCGCTAGGTACCAGGGCTATTATGTCACGCTGCCTACCTGCTGCCACACTCACACTGCTCCTCCATTCCTCCTGCTGCTGCTGTCTGTCTGTGTTTCCCACTGCCAGGGTACACAGAATTACCGTCTGCTGCCACTCTGCCACCAGCTATTACGTCACAACAATAGCTGCTCACACTGCTCCTCCATTCCTCCTGCTGCTGCTGTCTGTCTGTGTTTCCCACTGCCAGGGTACACAGAATTACCTTCTGCTGCCACTCTGCCACCAGCTATTACGTCAAAACAATAGCTATATTGGTTGTAAAACCAAAACCAAAAAAAACCAATAAAAAAAAAAAAAGGTTTAATTTTTCTGAGGTGCCCGGGTTGAAAACTGTGTTGTCCCAGTTGTGTATTGGACACAATGTGGGCTGCACGACCGCTGTCTGGGACCTCCTGTTGTGTTTATTTACAGCCCTGGTATCACCGCTAGGTACCAGGGCTATTATGTCACGGCGAGCTGCCTGCCTCATTGACTGCCTGCTGCCACACACTCATCCTCCTCCTCCTGCTGCTGAATTTACCTCCTGCTGTCTTTGTGTTTCCACTGCCAGGGAGCACATACAATGGCGCTTCCAACATGCGTGCGCCCACCAGCTATTTGTTACGCTCAAAAATAGCTGCATTTCTTTAAAAAAAAATTTGAAAAGAGAAATACGTGAAGAAGAAGAAGAAGACGATATTGAAAAAGAAGGAGAAGGAGAAGATGAAGAAGAAGATGAAGAAGAAGATGAAGAAGAAGAAGATGAAGATGAAGAAGATGAAGATGAAGAAGAAGAAGAAGATGAAGAAGAAGAAGATGAAGAAGAAGATGAAGAAGATGAAGATGAAGAAGAAGAAGAAGATGATGAAGAAGATGAAGAAGAAGAAGAAGAAGATGAAGAAGAAGAAGATGAAGAAGAAGAAGATGAAGAAGAAGATGAAGAAGATGAAGAAGAAGATGAAGAAGATGAAGATGAAGAAGAAGAAGAAGATGATGAAGAAGATGAAGAAGAAGAAGAAGAAGATGAAGAAGATGAAGAAGAAGAAGAAGAAGATGAAGAAGAAGAAGAAGAAGATGAAGAAGATGAAGAAGATGAAGAAGATGAAGAAGAAGATGAAGATGAAGAAGATGAAGATGAAGAAGATGAAGATGAAGAAGATGAAGAAGATGAAGAAGAAGAAGAAGATGAAGAAGAAGAAGAAGAAGATGAAGAAGAAGATGAAGAAGATGAAGATGAAGAAGAAGAAGAAGATGATGAAGAAGAAGAAGAAGAAGAAGAAGAAGATCTAGAAGAAGATTAAGAAAGATAAAGAAGAAGAAGAACAAGTATATACAGTAACACTACACTACTGAACCAAATTAAGGACACAACTTCTCTTTCCACATTTTTTTTTAAAGGAACATCCCCACATAATCACTTGCTGTTGTTACTTGGAAAAAAAGATGTTTCTTGCATCATTCACCCTCAAAACAAGTGTTGGAAGCTATTTTGGGCCAATTCGAATAGTCAGCTCGAATAGTGAGCTCGAATACCGACTCGAATAGTGAGCTCGAAGTCCGAGGTCGAATCGAATAGTAAAAAATATTCGACTCGAATATTCGACTGACCTCGAATAATTTACTATTCGAATTCGACCAAATTCGAATTTTTAAAAGGGGTATTTGAGCACCACTGGTGTTCAGTGAACCCACCACTGTATATCTGTTCTGTTCAGTGAACCCGCCACTGCATACCTGTTGTGTTCAGTGAACCCGCCACTGTATACCTGTTCTATTCAGTGAACCCGCCACTGCATACCTGTTGTGTTCAGTGAACCCACCACTGTATACCTGTTCTGTTCAGTGAACCCGCCACTGCATAACTGTTGTGTTCAGTGAACCCGCCACTGTATACCTGTTCTGTTCAGTGAACCCGCCACTGCATACCTGTTGTGTTCAGTGAACCCGCCACTGTATACCTGTACTGTTCAGTGAACCCGCCACTGTATACCTGTTCTGTTCAGTGAACCCGCCACTGTATACCTGTTCTGTTCAGTGAACCTGCCACTGTATACCTGTTCAGTGAACCCGCCACTGCATACCTGTTGTGTTCAGTGAACCCACCACTGTATACCTGTTCTGTTCAGTGAACCCGCCACTGCATACCTGTTGTGTTCAGTGAACCCGCCACTGTATACCTGTACTGTTCAGTGAACCCGCCACTGCATACCTGTTCTGCTCAGTGAACCTGCCACTGTATACATGTTCTGTTCAGTGAACCCGCCACTGTATACCTGTTCAGTGAACCCGCCACTGCATACCTGTTGTGTTCAGTGAACCCGCCACTGTATACCTGTTCTGTTCAGTAAACCCGCCACTGTATACCTGTTCAGTGAACCCGCCACTGCATACCTGTTGTGTTCAGTGAACCCGCCACTGTATACCTGTACTGTTCAGTGAACCTGCCACTGCATACCTGTTCTGTTCAGTGAACCCACCGCATCAGTGCGCATACCAGTGCAGTTAAGTGAACCCACCTACCTACGTGAGTGCACGCAGTGTGATATACCACTCCGTGCATACCCGATATGGACAAAACAGGTAGAGGAAGAGGTAGTGCCAGAGCCAGAGGAAGGCCACCCGGCAGGTCTGCGCGAGGTTGTGTAAATGTAATTTCGTGTGGACCTGGCCCACAGTACAGTGCTCGGAAGAAGGCACGTCCCATCACCTCCCAAGATTGTCAGGACGTGGTTGAGTATTTAGCGACACAGAACATCTCATCTTGCTCAGCCACCAGCGCTACTACTAGCACCACTTCCACTGCATTTGACACTTCGCAAGAATTATTTAGTGTTGAAATTACTGCTGCACAGCCATTGTTGTTACAGTCAGATGAATTTTCACCTGCTCATATGTCTGAGTTACGCGGCAACACTATGGATGTAACGTGTAAGGAGGATGAAGGACCTACTGATGGTGCATGTTTGGATTTTTCTGAGGCAAGCGAAGCTGGGCAGGATGATTACGATGATGACGATGATAGGGATCCTCTGTATGTTCCCAATAGAGGAGATGAAGAGGGGGACAGTTCAGAGGGGGAGTCAGAGAGTAGTAGGAGGAGAGAAGTTGCTGAAAGAAGCTGGGGCAGCTCTTCGTCAGAAACAGCTGGTGGCAGTGTCCGGCACCATGTATCGCCACCTATGTACAGCCAGCCAACTTGCCCTTCAGCATCAGCTGCTGAGGTCCCCACAGTGCCCACATCCCAGGGTGGCTCAGCGGTGTGCAAATTTTTTAATGTGTGTGCCTCAGATCGGAGCAAAGCCATCTGTTCGCTCTGCCAACCAAAATTGAGCTGTGGAAAGGCCAACACTCACGTAGGGACAAGTGCCTTACGAAGGCACCTGGAGAAAAGACACAAACAGCAATGGGATGGCCACCTGAGCAAAAGCAGCAGCAGCACACAAAAGAAAAGTCACCCTCCTTCTCCTCTTCCTCCTTCAGGTGCATCATCTGCTTCTGCCGCTTTCTCCCTTCCACCTTCACAGGCACCCTCCTCCACTCCGCCTCTGCCCTTGAGCGCTTCCTGCTCCTCTGCCCACAGCAGCAGTCAGGTGTCCGTGAAGGAAATGTTTGAGCGGAAGAAGCCAATTTCGGCCAGTCACCCCCTTGCCCGGCGTCTGACAGCTGGCGTGGCGGAACTGTTAGCTCGCCAGCTGTTACCATACCGGCTGGTGGACTCTGAGGCCTTCCGTAAATTTGTGGCCATCGGAACACCGCAGTGGAAGATGCCAGGCCGCACTTATTTTTCGAGAAAGGCCATAACCCAACTGCACCGTGAAGTTGAGAGGCAAGTGGTGTCATCTCTTGCGAAGAGCGTTGGGTCAAGGGTCTACCTGACCACAGATGTCTGGTCTGCCAAGCACGGGCAGGGCTGCTACATTACGTACACAGCCCATTGGGTCAACCTGGTGGTGAACGATGGCAAGCAGGGCGCAGCGGACCAAATTGTGACACCTCCACGGCTTGCAGGCAGGCCTCCTGCCACCTCCTCTCCTCCTGCTACATGCTCCTCGCTGTCCTCCTCCTCCTTGGCTGAGTGGCAGTTCTCCTCTCCAGCTACACAGCCCCAGCTCCGCAGGGCCTATGCTGCATGCCAGGTACGACGGTGTCACGCCATCTTAGACATGTCTTGTCTCAAAGCGGAGAGTCACACTGGAGCAGCTCTTCTGGCTGCTCTTAAGAAACAGGTGGATGAGTAGCTGACCCCGCACCACCTGGAGATAGGCAACGTGGTGTGCGACAACGGCAGCAATCTGCTTGCCGCTTTGCATATGGGGAAGCTGACACACATACCCTGCATGGCACATGTCATGAATCTAGTTGTTCAAAGATTTGTGGCAAAGTACCCTGGCTTAGCGGCTGTCCTGAAGCAGGCCAGGAAGTTCTGTGGGCATTTGAGGCGGTCTTACACAGCCATGGCACGCTTTGCGGAAATTCAGCGGAAAAACAACATGCCGGTGAGACGCCTGATTTGCGATAGCCCGACTCGCTGGAATTCGACCATGCTCATGTTCTCCCGCCTGCTAGAACAGAAGAAAGCCGTCACCCACTACCTCTACAACTACAGTAGAATGAAACAGTCTGGGAAGATGGGGATGTTCTGGCCCGACAACTGGACACTGATGAAAAATGCATGCAGGCTCATGCGGCCATTTGAGGAGGTGACCAACCTGGTGAGCCGCAGTGAGGGCACCATCAGCGACTTAATTCCCTACGCTTACTTCTTGGAGCGTGCTGTGCGTAGAGTGGCGGATGAAGCTGTGAATGAGCATGACCAGGAACCGTTACGGCAGGAACAGGCATGGGACCAATTTTCATCAGACCCAGCTGTTTCCTCAACACCTGCGGCAGCACAGAGGGGGGAGGAGGAGGAAGAAGAGAAGTCGTGTGCAGAAGACGAGTCAGACTCAGAGGATGATGAGCAAGGTGTTTCTTTGGGGGAGGAGGAGGAGGAGGGGACGGCGGCAGGTGAACAACCGCAGCAGGCGTCGCAGGGGGCTTGTGCTGCTCAACCTTCCCGTGGTATTGTTCGCGGCTGGGGGGAGGAGGTTGACTTACGTGACGTCACTGAGGAAGAGCAAGAGGAGATGGAGGGTACTGGATCCGACTTTGTGCAGATGTCGGCTTTTATGCTGTCCTGCCTGTTGAGGGACCCCCGTATAAAAAACCTCAAGGGGAATGAGCTGTACTGGGTGGCCACACTACTAGACCCTCGGTACAGGCACAAAGTGGCGGACCTGTTACCAACTCACCTGAAGGTGGAAAGGATGCAGCACATGCAGAACCAGCTGTCAACTATGTTTTACAATGCCTTTAAGGGTGATGTGACAGGCAGCACAACGCCAGCAAGGTACCACTGCCACTAATCCTCCTCCCGTGTCCACGCAGTCAAAGACAGGACGCTCCAGCGATCTCATGGTGATGTCGGACATGCGGACGTTCTTTAGTCCAACGCCTCGCCGTAGCCCTTCCGGATCCACCCTCCACCAACGCCTGGAACGGCAGGTAGCCGACTACTTGGCCTTAAGTGTGGATGTAGACACTGCTGTGAACAGCGATGAGGAACCCTTGAACTACTGGGTGCGCAGGCTTGACCTGTGGCCAGAGCTGTCCCAATTTGCCATCCAACTTCTCTCCTGCCCTGCCGCAAGCGTCCTGTCAGAAAGGACCTTCAGCGCAGCTGGAGGCATTGTCACTGAGAAGAGAAGTCGCCTAAGTCACAAAAGTGTTAAGTACCTCACCTTTATCAAAATGAATGAGGCATGGATCCCGGAGGAGCTGCTGCCCCCCCCAAGACTAAGTCAGTCCCCGCACACACAGCATCTCTGCCTGCACGCCGTGTGACTGGCTGCCTGGCCTGCCCCAAGAAGACTAAGTCGCTCCCAGTCCCTCCACACAGCATGTCTGCCTGCAGGCCGCTTGACTACCTTCTCCGCCACCACCAACAGGGTCCGGGACTCCAGGCGGATTGCTGAATTTTTTAGGCCGCTGCTAGCAGCGGCCGCTGTAATAATTTTTCTGGTGCGTGTACATGACTGCCTAATTTTTCTGGCTGCACTGCGGGCAGCTGCAACAACAAAAGAAAAGGCATGTACATGCGCCCATTCTCCTTCGTGATCATTACCTTGCCGTGGTGAAGGGGCTTGCGTATCACAATGAAGCAATGACCGGCGCCTAGATGAGTGTCTCGGGGGGCACACAAAAGATAATAAGGTCGTTGCTTCATTGTGGTCAGACCAAATTTGATCAGCTGGACAGTCACTGTTCTGTCATTCAGCTACATCAGCCAGGCGACCATATGGGCTGTAAAGCCACCAAAACCTGCACTCTCGCCATGGTGCGCACCAGTCCAGCACGGCCGTCACTACACAAACAGCTGTTTGCGGTGCGTTACACGGTGAGTTTGGTGTGTCAGTGTAAAGCAGTACCTTAATTACACTACCTGATTGATGTATACACATGCAAGATGTTTTAAAGCACTTTAGGCCTGTCATTTAGCATTCAATGTGATTTCTGTCCTTAAAACGCTGCTTTGCGTCAAATCCAGATTTTTCCCGGGGACTTTTGGCGTGTATCCCATTTCACCATGCCCCCCTCCAGGTGTTAGACCCCTTGAAACATCTTTTCCATCACTTTTGTGGCCAGCAGAATCTTTTTTCCAAAGTTCGCCTCCCCATTGAAGTCTATTGCGGTTCGCGAACTTTTCCGCGAACCGAACGTTTCGGGGAAGTTCGCGAAACCCGGTTCGCGAACCTAAAATCGGAGGTTCGGCCCAACTCTACGCTAGGCACATGAACTCATTTTTCCCCGCGGCTGTTAGGCTCCTAAACTCCCTCCAAATACTTCCATCTGCACTCCCACCTCCCTCAACGAGCCACGCTCTGAGCTGTGACTCTGCAAATCGAGTTGTCCATGCCACAGGACTTATTGACTCTATGTAAGACTGGTCCTTTAGGTATCTTGTGTGCGGACAGGAACCAAAGGATGAACTGCTATGTCCCGTTATGTTATGTACGATCTATGTAGATGGTTATGCTGCTCCTCTGCTTGATGTCTTTTGCATGCTTGTGAACCTATGATATATGTCTTCCTCTTGAGCTATGTATTGTGCCAAATCCAATTCCGGGCATAACCCTGTTATGCTTGGCGAAATAAATGATTCTGATTTTGATTCTGATTCTGATTCTTTGGCGGAGTAGCGTCTCTTCTGTGCTGGCAGGCAGGTGAGACACTACACTGACATAGACACTGCAGAGGCCCCAGGGAGCACAGTTAAGTTGGCAGGTGATTGGGGGAGGATCAAGCCAGCTCAGGGGCCCAGGAGGGAAATTTGGCTGCAACAAAGGGCCCCTAATGACGCTTTTTGGTCGGGGGTGTCGTCTGTTGGAGGGCCCCCACCAGGCTAATTTTGCCCTAGGGCCCAATTGTTACTTGAACCAGCCCTGCGAGCAGGGAAGCTGTCCAGCATCATTGTTTAAATCCTTTTTAGGGAATAATTTGGTCCTGCAAACAAATACAATTTTACTTTATTTGGCTGCTGAAGGGCTAAACATTTTTTGAAACTTTTTTTTAAAATTCGAAGTGCTGCTGTTCTATTGACATTACTGATGAGCTTAGATTAAAGATCTGTAACATAAAAAGAAGAGCCTCTGGGGGCAACTTACCTTGTGAGGTGGAAGCCTCTACATGCTAAAAAAAAGCTTCCCACATTCTGCTCAGCCACCTGGATCCAGTTCTGGCTCCCCCGGACACAGAGCGGCAATAATATTTACAATTGCACCTGCGTATATACACAGTAGCAATTCTCTGCTCAGGCTCCAGCAGAAATAGCCGAGCCTGATTGGGTCCACTCTACGGCACAGGCACATAGGGCTTGCCACTGCACAGTAGAGCAGATCTGATCGGGCTCAGCTATTTCCACCGGAGCCCAATTGGAGAGCCACTAATGTGCATGTGCACACACCAGCATGCAGCAGACAACGAGATCCTTAGCAGGGCCGGAGCTACCATAGGAAAAAATGGGCAATTGCCCCAGGGCCCCAGAGCCTGTAGGGGCCCCAAAGGTGTCCCGCCCCCATCTTAACTGTTGCTCCCCAGGGACTCTGCAGAGTCTGTTAAGTTTTGGGGGAGGGTCAGCAGCCAGCTCAGGGACCCAGGAGGGAGATTTGACTGCAACAAAAGGCCTCTAATGACGCTTTTTGGTCGGGGGTATCTGTTGGGGGGCCCCCAGACTAATCTTGCCCTAGGGCCCAATTGTTACTTGAACCGGCCCTGATCCTTAGGGGTCACAGCACTGGATCCCCTATACTGAGTAGGAAGAGGGAAGCCTCTTTAAGATCTAAAGGCTTCCCCTTCGCAAGGTAAGTACCCCCCAGGGGCTTTTTTGTTACAGATTTTCTTTAAAGAGGAGCTTTAACCAAAGATTGAACTTCATTCCAATCAGTAGCTGAGACCCCCTTTGCAAATGAAAAATCTTTATCTTTTGATGAATACTGTAGATCATCAGGAGGGTCTGTATGGATGATAATGTGGTGAAACCCCTCCCAAAGTGTGATGTCATGACCATGGTCCTGACACTTTGCTGTCTGTGAACCCCATTGCACTGGACAATAACGGGCGGCTTTTATCCAACAAGCAATATCTCCCTGTGTGCATAGAACTCTCAGTAACAAACATTGGGCTCGATTCACAAAGCGGTGATAACCCAGTTATCACGCCTAAAAGACTTTAGGCGTGATAACCTTTGCACCACTGAGTTATCACCGATTTTTCCTGCTCTTCGCGCGAAGTTACCGTAGGGCTTAATGGGAGCTTCGCGCGAAGCGTCGGGTGCTGCGCGCGCACTTACGCGCGCGAGTTTCTTCTTATCATGCCTAAAGTGAGTTTAGGCGTGATAAGGGCCTTTTCACCAGCGTGCAAACACTTTGCACCGCTTTGTGAATCAAGCCCATTGTGTACAGATCCCCTGACAGAAATAAAGATGTCATCATCAACAGTGATAATGTAAATCAGGGAGAGGAAAGATTTTACAATGGGCAAACACTTACTAAATATTCTATAAATGAATATTGAAAATATTAGAAATGTTATTCATTATGTTATTTTCACTACACCTCCTCTTTAAGAGTACATGTATGTAAATATGTTATCTGATTACTTTGGCTAATTTTAATGTCACCACCTGACAAAGCCCTAATTGGTGGGCGATACATGCTGTGGAGGCTGGCCTTCCTCATGTTGCATGTTCACAGAAGTCACCTTAGAGGGCCACTGTTGGAGTGCCAAGTGCTGTGTCCCGCTCATATATGGGAGTACATTTGTGTGTTGCCAGTGCGAGATGCACAGCAGCAGTTAGATCTGAGCCGTGAGCGACACTTGAGACATTTATGAGGTGGCTTTGTGGATCGGTAGAGTGGTGAGAGCCCGTATGGGCAAGTGCTTTTTGCTACAATTTTGAAATATATAGGTATTGCGCTGCATTCGCAGAGTAACCTGCTCACTGGCACTATCACAGGCAACCGGCACTGCAGGACTTTGCCCTGTTGGTTTTTACAACTACATACTGCTCACAGGAGAGGGTCAGTGAAGCATTAATAACTATGCCACTTTTTCTACTCCTGTGAACCATCTGCTGACGTCAGCCTCTGAGTTAGGACTTTTGGCAGTCTTTTTACCTGTAGTAATAGGGTCAGTCAGCTGATGTATGTCTCCCAGTATGTGTGTGATGGTGATTAAGCACCCAGCTGCTTATTGGATTTACCAGACACGGTAGTGTAGGCCAGGCTGGCCTTCTGGTTTCATTGGGGGATCGGGCGGTTGTACTTCGCTGCTTTCTATGACCGTTTAACTGCTTGCCGACCACTCCACGCCATTTGGGGTGGATGCGGCAGTAGCCCCAGGACTGTTCAATGCCAACTGGCGTTAAGTCCTGGGGCGGGGTTTTGCAGGAGATTGCGTGCACCTATGTGCGCGCATCTCCACTTGTATGAATCTCCGCTCAATCATCAGTCTCCCAGCAGCGATCGCCGCTAGGAGACTGTTAGATGCCATCTATCTACAATGTACAGTGCTGTGATCTAAGGCAGCGCTGTACTGGGGACAGCTGTGTGACATGCCTGTCCCCCTGGGAGGCTCGGAGAGGGATTGGCTCTCATAGACTGATGTCTTTGAGAGCCGATCACTAAAAAATACCCAAATTTATGGAAAATAAATAAATAAATAATAAAATAAAATAAACCAACACCCCGACAGCAATCAGAGCCCACCTACAGAAAGCTCTGTTGAAGGGCAGAAAAAGGAGGGGGGGATGAATCACTTGCATGCTGAGTTATACGGCCCTGCAGCGAGGCTTTAACCTCCTTGGCGGTAACCCCGAACGTAGTTCGGGGTAAGCCGCGCAGGAGGTTTTCTCAGGCCCTGCTGGGCCAATTTGCTTAATTTTCTTTTTGCTGCACGCAGCTAACACTTTGCTAGCTGCGTCAGCACACCGATTGCCGCCTCCCCGCGCTCGATCGCCACTATCCGTCGCGCCCTGGGCTCGCTACATGATTTAAAAAAAACTGCTGCGCTGCCTCCTGGCGGAATTTTTTAGACCGCCAGGGGGGGTTAAAGCTACAGTGGCCTAAGTTGTAAAAAATAGCCTGTCACTAGAGGGGTGTAAGCTGACAGTCCTCAAGTGGTTAGTAAAAAAATTTTTTGTGTTTGGTAATTGCCTATTTCTTGTTGTTTTGTAATAATACTTGTGTCCTCACAGGTCTGCTCCCCTTTTTTGGGTGAACACATAGGCCATGATTAGCCTTTTCACCTGTTTTCCTCTCTTTTCACCTTGTCTGTGTTATATGTGTAAGCTCCCAAAGTGCAAAATATACAGTAATATGATTAAGGTAAGAAAACTTTATCATTACTTGTCACAACAAAATAGTCTATATCATGTTTTTTTTCACCACCAATTGGGCTTTTTTTGGGTGGTACATTATGCTAATAATTATTTTATTGTAAATGCATTTTAGCAGGAATAATAAAGAAAATTGGAAACATGGAAAATAAATCATTATTTCTCAGTTTTCGGCCAATATAGCTTTAAAATAAAACTTGCTACTGGGAATAAAACCCACGTATTTTATTTTACTGTTTGTCCCGGTTATTACAACATTTAAATGATGTCCCTAGTACAATGCATGGCGACAATATTTTATGTAGAATTAAAGGTGCATTTTGTGCAGTTTTGCATCTGTCACTAATTACAAGGCTTATTTAAATTCTTTAAGTTAAGCCACCATTTTAAACTCTTCTTGGATGCTTTATCACATCTTTAAAGGATACCCGAAGTGACATGTGACATGATGAGATAGACATGTGCATGCACAGTGCCTAACACACAAATAACTATGCTGTGTTCCTTTTTTTCTTTCTCTGCCTGAAATAGTTAAATATCAGGTATGTAAGTGGCTGACTCAGTCCTGACCCAGACAGGAAGTGACTACAGTGTGACCCTCACTGATAAGAAATTCCCCTTTTTATCTCTTTCTTGCTCTCAGAAGCCATTTTCTGCTAGGAAAGTGTTTTATAGTTGGAATTTCTTATCAGTGAAGGTCTCACTGTAGTCACTTCCTGTCCTGTCAGGACTGAGTCAGCCACTTACATACTTGGTTTTTAACTCTGTCAGACAGAGAAAGAAAAAAAGGAACACAGCATAGTTATTTGTGTGCTAGGCACTGTACATACACATGTCTATCTCATCATGTCACATGTCACATCGGGTATCTTTTAAAGCAGTAGGATTAGCCATATTATGCCAGGGGAAAAAACATATATAAGTAGATAAATACTTGATCTACTTACATAACACATGTATTGTACTGTCCATGTTTTAATTTCAGTGAATTTTATATAGTAAATGAAGAGAATTCTGTGCCTGGTGGGAACCATGTATTTTGCCCACAGTTTGAGGCTAAATACTTAGATATGCATTTATAGTTTTAAATACTTATGTCATTTCTTACCTTAACTTTTTTTCTTTTCCCCTCCAATCGCTGAATCACCTCATCCTTGCCTGTAAACAAAAGTGAGCAGGGGATCGTGTTTTAGCTTGGCAGCTATGGAGGTAAATAAAGGGAAGAGGAGGAATATATTATAGATAAAATGAACCCCCAGCATGCAACTGAATGGCAATGGCTATTAAAGGGCCAGTGCTCCTAAGGTATGTGATAACTCCAAACCATAACAGCAGAAAAAGTTTTGAAAGTTTTGAATGCAGGATTAGCATTTTTATCACATAATACACTAAGACCAGTATCTGTTGAATAAGTATAATATCAGAGACCTTGATACTACTTTCCTGTATGAATCCCTACCACCATTTTTCTTTGATTATTTTGAGGGGTCTAAAGTAATATGAGGAGACTTTTGTAACTAGAGACTCAACCAAGACTGTTATGTATCTTTATTATAACAATGAACAACTGGGTATTGTTGAAAAACAAGCTTGTATCTATAGTAATGATACAACAAAAGCAAGCAAATGACAAAAAGTTGTTTCAAAATTAACAAAAGCAAAAACCACACCAAAACAAACCAAACGCTGTAAGTAACTGTAAGTCCAGGGTTTATCCTGACCATCCTGGATTCCTAAATAAGCATAGTAGTACCATTTTTTGTTTCACGTGCCCAAGTATTTTTTAGATTATTTGTTTATGCCCCTTAACCTCCTTTTTGTCTTTTGACACTGTTCTTGGATAGTCATGACTTGCCACCTCCCCATGCCTTATGTTACTCAAAGTCAGTTCAAATGATAATGTGGGACAGAGAAACTTAAATGATCTAGCTTTAAAACATTTTCTATGTTTATTAAGATATCCTTCTATAGGTAGTAAGATAATCACAGCAAACCATATGATGAATGTCTGGAAAGTCTGCTCTGGTATTTCAGTGTGTATGATTGTAAAACTTTTATAGTTTTAGTTGGGACTTGAAGACCTTCTACTGGGCCAGCAGTAGTATAGAATTCTGGCCAACACATTCCTTAGATTGGTCGTTGTGTAGATCAGGTAAACTGAATGAAGCATTGGAGATAAGCACAAAAGCAAAATGTTCCAAGCAATGCCAAGTAAGTTGTAGCAAATCCCCACTAAAATATTGTTGTTGATAAATAAAGCACAGGTTATCAACGAAAATACTGTGAACTTTATAACTTTATTAAATATTGTCCATTGGGTTTTAACATTGTGTATGCTTTTCATTCTGTACATGTGAAGGCACAGGCATGCTATTAGAAGCACTGAAGATAAGAGGTAGATAAGGAACGGGACTGCATTCCACAGCACTAAGAAATAAAATCTCATCAGGTTTATAGGGCTTTGAGGAACTACACAGCTTTGACTTGAATTTTGATAACCTGTTACATTTATAAGCCACCATTGCAAAGACATGTAAACTATAGTAATTAGCACAAAGGAGCTGGTCACATGGAAAAACTTTTCTGATATTATTTTGTTCAGACGGAGGAAGAAAACATGGAAGGCACTGGAGACTTTTAAACAGAAGACAACGGAGAGAAGACTTGATAACCAGATGTTGGTGTAGTTGCAAAACATGCGAAAGTAGGACATAAATTTAAACAGCATACTAGAATTATTCAAGAAAATCATCCAAAACAAGTATATCAAGGAAAGGCATTGGAAGATCATTCTACATATTCCGAGGAGCGAAATAATCCGATCAGTGATGGTCATTGGTCTTCCATTCCGCCAGTTGGTGATATTCACCACTACAATAAAGGAATGTATTATCAATCCCATTATGGAAAAGAGTCCAACTCCAGCAATAAGACATAAATATTGGATTTCATAGTCTCTCTCCCCAGAAGAAGTCATCCCTCCCGAGAGGCCAGAGATCGGATAAAAGGTGGTAAATGGATGAGGCTAGTTTTCTAAATGCTGAATGTGTTGTGAAGTAAAATGCAAATGTTAATGAAACCACAAATAACTATTTATATCCATAAGAAATGAGAGTTATGTAAATATATTTTGCTATTATTTCCAGGTTTACCCAATATTTAGGAAAAGGTGGTTCTTCAGATTACACCATGCAATGTATGCCTTGGTATTGGCTTCCTAAAAATGGACAGAATACAAATAATTATTTACACAACATAATAACATAAAGATGAATACTAGAACACAATTAAAGCAGGCCTAAACTGTAATCTTCAAAGCAAACAATAGCCAGAATGACACTTACTATGACTGCAACCCTCTTTTTTAGCCTAATACAGCAATGACGTGTTAGTGCATCAAGCAGCAAGGATGTTATGTGGTAGCTCTGGAGTGTGCCAGAGTGGGGCTGGCATTATGAGTACTGTAATTGGCTCTCCACTCCGAGTCCTCCTCTTGTCACTCCTCCTCTCTGTGATAGGCTGACTCAGTGGCACAGTACCTCTCAGGCTACACTGATGGGGTGCTATAAGAGACAACTTCTACCAACATATGGCATGATCTCTTAACAGCCTTTAAACATCTTTTGAAACTTCAAGTTGGATTTCCTGCTTTTCTATTGGCATTACTTGTTCCAATTCCCTTCTTCTGAGTCAGCATCTATGACGATTACATAAGCTGCTATGTATATGGTGTGGGCAATTTTAAAATCTCTTCTTTCATTTCTGATGATGTCTCTAGTGTAAGTACTCACCTTCCCGCTTTCATTTGTTTGTTAAAAGACAAATAAATTATAATTCTAGCCAAAACAGCGTACAGGTCAAGGGAAGAAATAATAGGGAGATGTACGCAAAAATAAATAGCTAAATACTCATAATTATAAAAATACAAAATCTCTCCTGTTAACTAATAGACAAAACATGGTTATGATAATAGGTTCACATCAAGTTGAAAAACATGAGGGTGCCCTGAATCGGGAATAACCATCCCTAAAATACCCTTAATCCCCAAGTATAAGGCATAAATGAAGCAACATATATCACTAATAAGGGATCACTGTGTCACAGGAATGACACAGTCACAGGAGAAGATAGACCACAGACAAAGGGCGAACAAATGGGGAAAACCAATGTTGAGTGGGTAAGAAAGCAGCAATGCCCACGGGGTCTTTGAGACCTAGAGGATCCGTTCCCTTCATCTCGAAAATCCAGCGTGATTCTTTTTGGAAGAGGAGACGATCGTAGTTTTCCCCCCGATTGTGTTATGTATCCAGTCTAGACCCACAACACTGCTATATATAGATAGATAGCGCTCCACTCCACTCTAGATGCGTCAAAACAAAGAACCCCCCTCGGGGCTGCACTCACCTATGTGACCACTGCGAGACTGGTCAGTATACACTCTGTGATCCTCCTATGGCCGACTGCCCGGTCCCACTCGGATAGCTCCTCTCCGGATATTGGCTTTCCTGGTCCCTCCTTATGTGGATTCCTTGTAGTGTGCTCACCTCAAATAGAATGAGCCTCACATAGCATAACTCCGTTATATTAAAACAAGTTTTATTAAAATTTGGTACTCACAAACATATGCAGGTAGCAGCGCATAGAGTGTTTAAACGGGCTCTCCCCCGTGCCTCTCCGGATAGGCTCGCCGGGCGCTCCGTTAATCTCCGTTAGTCACTGCTGTAAAGTTTCCAGACCGTCCTGCCGGCTGCTAGCTCCTCCAGTACGCAAGCGTGGGTATGTAAATATTTTCACTAGTGCGACGTCCCCCCTAGGCCACACGCGTAGCATCATCTGTAGGGGGGACGTCGCACTAGTAAAAATATTTACATACTCACGCTTGCGTACGTGTTGTTATGCACATGCGCTCTGCATGCGGAAGTAATGCGCAGTGTACGCACAGGGAGTACAAGCGTCCACACGTATTTAAATAACCAGACGTCCTAAGGCTAGCCATGCCCCTGATGAGTCACGCGTACGTGACAAAACGCGTAGGGAGGAGCTAGCAGCCGGCAGGACGGTCTGGAAACTTGCTTAGAGATTTGTAGGGTGTCAAAAGCAACCTCACATACATTGGCTGGGAATCGAACCCAGGTCAACTGCTTAGAAGGCAGCTATGCTCACCACTATACCACCAACACTACATGCTGAAGCCTGCCTAGCATGTACCATTGTGAAATACCCAAGAGAAAAATGAGCTTCCTTAGGGATTTGTAGGATGTCAAAAGCAACCTCACATACATTGGCCGGGAATCGACCCCAGGCCAACTGCTTAGAAGGCAGCTATGCTTACCACTATACCACCAACACTACATGCTGAAGCCAGCCTAGCATGTACCATTGTGATATACCCAAGAGAAAAATTAGCTTGCTTAGGGATTTGTAGGATGTCAAAAGCAACCTCACATACATTGGCCAGGAATCGATCCCAGGTCAACCGCTTAGAAGGCAGCTATGCTCACCCCTATACCACCAACACTACATGCTGAAACCAGCCTAGCATGTACCATTGTGATATACCCAAGAGAAAAATGAGCTTGCTTATTTGCCTAATTTGCTAGATGAAAGCAGTGGGACACATGGTGATACTGCTTACAGGATCAATTCAAGACTTCAAAAAGATCATGTGCCCCCTGGATGATGCTGGTGTAACCAGGGCCGGCCCTAGACTATTTCCCGCCTGAGGCAAAAAAAAAATTTCCGCCGCCAACCCCCCCCCCCCCCGGTGGGGGGCGCGCTCTGGGGGGCCGCCGAGCTGGAGGGGTAGCTGGCAGGACGGGGGTATTGGGCCTAGCGGCGGGGAGGGGGGTCGGACCCCCCCCTCCCTCGCCTGGGTCCCCAGTGCTCCGCTCCCCTCCAGCCTTAAATACAAGCAGCCGCTATGTGTAAGAGGCACGGGCGGGTAGGACTCACCTCTTCCTCGTTCCAAGCGTGCGCTCCACTGACGTCACTTCCTGCAGGAAGTGACGTCAGTGGAGCGCACGCTTGGAACGAGGAAGAGGTGAGTCCTACCCGCCCGTGCCTCTTACACATAGCGGCTGCTTGTATTTAAGGCTGGAGGGGAGCGGAGCACGGGGGACCCAGGCGAGGGAGGGGGGGGTCCGACCCCCCTCCCCGCCGCTAGGCCCAATACCCCCATCCTGCCAGCTACCCCTCCAGCTCGGCGGCCGGCTCCCCGCACCCACGGATGGGCGGGTGCCGCCCCTGGAATTTTGCCGCCAGAGGCAAAAGTTTCACCCCGCCTCATGAGCGGGCCGGCCCTGGGTGTAACACACACAGCAAAGGACAGCAATTTGAAGTCTGGAAGATTCCAGGGCAAAGGTGGGAAGGATGAAAAGCTGGGTGGCCATGCAACCATTCCTGCTAACCTAAAGCTTACTTGTGTCTTACAACACATTGTCTTAAGACTGTACCAAATCCAATGCTCCAATATGGGGAAGCTTTTCTGTTTGCCCTCATTACACTTTCTCTTACAGGGCTATGGAAACCGTTTTGCCCATGCGATAAAGTGAGGTGCAAAAATGAAACCACTCTACTTACATTTGTATATAACCTTCATGTTTAAGAAGGGTACTTTAGTTGAAATAGTTACACTACTATTTATGTTACAGCAAGGCATAATGACACTTTCTCTTACGGGGCTATGGCAACCGGTTGGCCCATGTGGTAAAGCAAGGTGTAAAAACGAAAGTACCCCTAGTAGAGGATGGTTTCGATCCATTGACCTCTGGGTTATGGGCTCAGCACAGGGGAGGCACCAGGGGGGTGCTTGGGGGTGCTCAAGCACCCCCTAGAATTGTCCAAGCACCCGCAAAGCACCCCCTGGAGTGAACTGACTTCAGACGTCTAAAAGACGCCAAGTCAGTTGACACAGCGGCAGCACGGAGCAGCAGGCAGGGCTACGGTAAGATGGCCGCCCGAAGCCCTGTTCTGCAGACTGCGAGTCTGCAGTGCAGGGCTTCGGGCGGCCATTTTCCCGTAGCCCTGCTCTCAGCATGCAGGCAGGAAGTCTCGTGACGTCGGGAAGGAAGAGGATCGTGGGCGCGCGGGTGCTGCGCGCCACAAGGAGGTCGGGACAGGAGGTCGGGAAAGAAGAGGTCATCTGGCTGTAGGTGAGTAAATGGGTTTTTCTTTTCTTTTTCAGGTGGTGCTGATTGTGGTCAAAACTGCTGAGGAAGAATTGTGCATATTGGGGTCATATCTGCTACGGATTGTGCATATTGGGGTCATATCTGCTACGGATTGTGCATATTGGGGTCATTTCTGCTACCGATTGTGCATATTGGGGTCATATCTGCTACCGATTGTGCATATTGGGGTCATTTCTGCTACCAATTGTGCATATTGGGGTCATATCTGCTACCGATTGTGCATATTGGGGTCATATCTGCTACCGATTGTGCATATTGGGGTCATATCTGCTACGGATTGTGCATATTGGGGTCATATCTGCTGCGGATTGTGCATATTGGGGTCATATCTGTTGCGGATTGTGCATATTGGGGTCATATCTGCTACGGATTGTGCATATTGGGGTCATATCTGCTGCGGATTGTGCATATTGGGGTCATATCTGCTGCGGATTGTGCATATTGGGGTCATATCTGCTACCGATTGTGCATATTGGGGTCATATCTGCTACCGATTGTGCATATTGGGGTCATATCTGCTACCGATTGTCCATATTGGGGTCATATCTGCTACTGATTGTGCATATTGGGGTCATATCTGCTACCGATTGTGCGTATTGGGGTCATATCTGCTACGGATTGTGCATATTGGGGTCATATCTGCTACGGATTGTGCATATTGGGGTCATATCTGCTGCGGATTGTGCATATTGGGGTCATTTCTGCTACCGATTGTGCATATTGGGGTCATATCTGCTACCGATTGTGCATATTAGGGTCATATCTGCTACGGATTGTGCATATTGGGGTCATATCTGCTGCGGATTGTGCATATTGGGGTCATATCTGTTGCGGATTGTGCATATTGGGGTCATATCTGCTACGGATTGTGCATATTGGGGTCATATCTGCTGCGGATTGTGCATATTGGGGTCATATCTGCTGCGGATTGTGCATATTGGGGTCATATCTGCTACCGATTGTGCATATTGGGGTCATATCTGCTACCGATTGTGCATATTGGGGTCATATCTGCTACCGATTGTCCATATTGGGGTCATATCTGCTACTGATTGTGCATATTGGGGTCATATCTGCTACCGATTGTGCGTATTGGGGTCATATCTGCTACGGATTGTGCATATTGGGGTCATATCTGCTACGGATTGTGCATATTGGGGTCATATCTGCTGCGGATTGTGCATATTGGGGTCATATCTGTTGCGGATTGTGCATATTGGGGTCATATCTGTTGCGGATTGTGCATATTGGGGTCATATCTGCTACGGATTGTGCATATTGGGGTCATATCTGCTGCGGATTGTGCATATTGGGGTCATATCTGTTGCGGATTGTGCATATTGGGGTCATATCTGTTGCGGATTGTGCATATTGGGGTCATATCTGCTACGGATTGTGCATATTGGGGTCATATCTGCTGCGGATTGTGCATATTGGGGTCATATCTGTTGCGGATTGTGCATATTGGGGTCATATCTGCTACGGATTGTGCATATTGGGGTCATATCTGCTACGGATTGTGCATATTGGGGTCATATCTGCTGCGGATTGTGCATATTGGGGTCATATCTGTTGCGGATTGTGCATATTGGGGTCATATCTGCTGCGGATTGTGCATATTGGGGTCATATCTGCTGCGAATTGTGCATATTGGGGTCATATCTGCTGCGGATTGTGCATATTGGGGTCATATCTGCTACCGATTGTGCATATTGGGGTCATATCTGCTACTGATTGTGCATATTGGGGTCATATCTGCTACCGATTGTGCGTATTGGGGTCATATCTGCTACCGATTGTGCATATTGGGGTTATTGAACATGTTTTCTGTTCAAATCTGCTCACATTACGTGTATTTTCTTGAGAAAACCTGCACAATTATGTGAATTTTCTGGGGAAAGGGTCACCAAAACTTGGGCCCTCTGTCTTTGCGTTGCACTTTTAAAGGGAACCCGAGGTGAGAATAATATTGAGGCTGCCATATTTATCTCCTTTTAAGTAATACCAGCTGCCTGGCTGCCGTGTTGGTTCTCTGCCTCTAATTCTTTCAACCATAGACCCTGAACAAGCATGCAGCAGGTCAGGGGTTTCTGACAATATTGTCAGAACTGACAAGATTAGCTGCATGCTTGTTTCTGGTGTAATTCAGTTCACTACTACAGCCAAATAGATCAGCAGGGCTGCCAGGCAACTAGAATTGTTTAAAAGGAAATAAATATGGCAGCCACCATATCACTCTCACCCTGGGTTCACTTTAAATTAGAGCTAGCCCCGCCCTCATCCGGTCATGACCACGCCCATTTTTTTGGCGCGGCGCGCCGCAGGTTATAGCCACACCCATTTTTTGCCGCGGCCGTCAGCTCCCCCGGAAATTACTCCAGCACCTGCATAGCACCCCCTAAAAAACATTCCTGGAGCCGCCACTGGCTCAGCACGCTTCCGCTGCACCACTCTGCTGCTGTACAGCAGATACTTTGTTGTAGGAAAAAGTGAGTGAGACCGCTTAGCCGTACGGAAAAATGGGCACTCCTTTGCCTACTTCTTTCTGACCTGTAGGAAAAAGTGAGTGAGACCGCTTAGCCGTACGGAAAAATGGGCACTCCTTTGCCTACTTCTTTCTGACCTTTGTCATCATGAAAGGATCATAGAAATATATATAGAAATTTGATAGATACAGGTTTTGTTTAAAGTAGCGTTAAACTTCTTGGGCTGTCCCTGGGTGGGCTTGAACCACCAACCTTTCAGTTAACAGCTGAATGCACTAACCGATTATGCCTCAGAGACTGTGCATGCAGCTGCTGTTGAATTATTTCATGGGGATGTATGTGTGTCTTTTGTAGGGAGGAAGTAAGTCTACTCCAAGAAGTTTCAGCATGTAGCGTTGGTGGTATAGTGGTGAGCATAGCTGCCTTTCAAGAAGCTGACCTGGGTTTGATTCCTGGCCAATGTATGCGAGCTGGCTTTTGCCATCCTACAAATCCCTGGAAGACAAGATCCCTTTAAGACAAGACAAGACAAGGGAGGAGGGGGAGGAGGAGAAAAAATAGATCATAAGAACAAGATTAGCTCTCAAAAGAGCTGTTGTGGGGTGCTATTTTAAGAATCAGCCAGGAACAAGAGCCTAACTAATCTTTCCCTACGAGAGTCTGCCAGCAGCTTTCCCTAATTACTGCAGGGACACGAGTGACTGTAATGGCCGGCGCTGCCTACCTTATATAAGGGGGGGGGGGGGGCTCCAGGAGATTGTGTAGCCTGATTGGCTACAATGGGCCTGTGGACTGTGATGTAGAGGGTCAAAGTTGACCCTAATGGTGCTCTATGGGGGCGAACAGAACTTCCGGGAAAGTTTGCGATCGCATGCGAACGCGAACCACCCAAAGTTCGCCGGCGAACCATTCGGGCCATCTCTAATCAGGATAACCACGTTCTCTAAATTGATCTCGCAAGTTTCTTGATTCACTCTCAAAAGTGATGAGCTCAGAACAATTGTGCTTGATCCAGAGGTACTGCCCCACAGGAATACCCTGTACTGTGTGCTCATGATGAAAGCTATCAGCTCTCAAAAGATCATTCGTTTTCAGGCTGGGGTTGATCGATAAGGATGGAAACCGCCGTGACCTGTTCCGCAAATCCAGATCTTCCAAAGATGGCATAAATTGGCAAGAGCTTCAGATGTTCTGATCAGCCGTCAAATTTTGTGGTTGTGACTGTATATCCATAACAGAGGTGTTCCTGTGTAGTAATCACATCAGAATTTTGTGATAAAAAATATATAGGACAGTTATCACCTCAAAAGCATCAAAATTGTATGTAGGACAGAAACCAAGCCCCTTAGCCAATAAAGGCTGTATTGATGGAGAAATTACATCATCTGTAAGATTAACAATTTGTAAACTAGTACTCTGGAAAGCGTTTTCAGTCCCAGCAGGTGCCCACCCCGATCAATCCCACTTTGCCAAAAACGAGGACGAGGAGGAGCAGGGAAAAGGTTCGAGACCCTGGTCCAGATACCCGGATCCAGTTTTCCCCCACATGCTCCAACCGAGTCCTCAATTGATTGAGGATTGTTTTTCTTATGTTTCACGTTATTTTTCTTTTTGTTGTTCAGTTGAGATCTGGTATTATATATTTTAAGGCTATTAATAGTAGCAACTGAGTCGGTCAACACAGCAAAACTCACACTGCCAACTGAAGAATCTGACTCCTCAGTTCTGACCAGTCAATTTTTTTCTTTACCAGTGGGTGGTCTATTACCCTTCGGTTTATTATTTTTACACACAATTTGTGATATAGTTTTAGTAGCCGAATCATTCTAACTTACATCACTGAAATATTTTTAGCTTAGCTTGAAGAGAATCTGGCTCCCCCAGACACAGAGCGGCAATAATATTTAAAATTGCCGCTGCGCACATGCGCAGTAGTGGATCTCATTGCATTGTGGGAAATAACTGCTTTTATCCAACTGCCAAACAAGCAATATATCCCTGTGTGCAAAGAACTCTCAGTAACAAACATTCCGTACAGATCACCTGGCAGGACTAAAGATGTCACCACCTGTAATACATCTCAGAATGTAAATCAGGGAGAGGAAAGATTTTACACTGGGCAAACACTGACTAAATACTCTATAAATGAATTTTGTAAAAAATAAACAATGTTATTCATTATGTTATTTTCACTGCATCCGATCACATGTCCACAGGAATGCTGAGCGGAAGTTGCCTTAAAGAGACACTGAAGCGAAAAAAATATATATGATATAATGAATTGGTTGTGTACTATGAATAATTACTAGAAGATTAGCAGCAAAGAAAATATTCTCATATTTTTATTTTCAGGTATATAGTGTTTTTTCTAACATTGCATCATTCTATAATATGTGCAGATTACACAACACTCAGCATTCAAAATGATTCTTTCAGAGCAGTCTGTGAACTAATGACCTCTCCTCTGCCAGAGAAAAAGTAAATAGTTAAGGAACAGTTGAGATAATAAAAGTCAGAAAACAGCCCTCTCCAGGACTTTGAAAGTTGTAGAGATTAATGGCTTTTTTGTAAAGAGACAACAACTGGAGTTTCTTAACTCTTCCTGTACTGGAAACAATTAGACTTATGTATCTAATCTTACTGTTTTATTTCTTAGCTGTACTACACATACAAATCATAATATCATCATTTTTTTTCCGCTTCAGTGTATCTTTAAGGTGGCCACTAATAGTCCAATTTCTAGCGAAAAATCGTTTGAGCAATCAGAAATTCTGATCAGAAGAAAAATCGTTCACTACACCATCAACAAACCAATACTTGCTTTCTATCTATCAAAACCGATCAAGAAAATTCAAATTTTGGTTTGACAAAAATCCAGTCGGATGAGTTTTTTTTTAAATAATCGCTCATAATCGATTGCGCCCATCAACTGAGATTATTTTCAACCAATCCGATCAGAATTTCTGATTACTCGAATGATTTTTGCTAGAAATTGGACCGTTACATAGTTACATAGTTACATAGTTACATAGTTACTTTGGTTGAAAAAAGACATACGTCCATCGAGTTCAACCAGTACAAAGTACAACTCCAGCCTGCTCCCTCACATATCCCTGTTGATCCAGAGGAAGGCGAAAAAACCCTTACAAGGTAAAAATTCCTTCCCGACTCCAGCTGGCAATCAGATAAAATCCCTGGATTAACATCATTGGCATTACCTAGTAATTGTAGCCATGGATGTCATTCAACGCAAGGAAAGCATCTAAGCCCCCTTTAAATGCAGGTATAGAGTTTGCCATAACGACTTCCTGTGGCAATGCATTCCACATCTTAATCACTCTTACTGTAAAGAACCCTTTCCTAAATAAATGGCTAAAACGTTTTTCCTCCATGCGCAGATCATGTCCTCTAGTCCTTTGAGAAGGCCTAGGGACAAAAAGCTCATCCGCCAAGCTATTATATTGCCCTCTGATGTATTTATACATGTTAATTAGATCTCCTCTAAGGCGTCTTTTCTCTAGACTAAATAAACCCAGTTTATCTAACCTTTCTTGGTAAGTGAGACCTTCCATCCCACGTATCAATTTTGTTGCTCGTCTCTGCACCTGCTCTAAAACTGCAATATCTTTTTTGTAATGTGGTGCCCAGAACTGAATTCCATATTCCAGATGTGGCCTTACTAGAGAGTTAAACAGGGGCAATATTATGCTAGCATCTCGAGTTTTTATTTCCCTTTTAATGCATCCCAAAATTTTGTTAGCTTTAGCTGCAGCGGCTTGGCATTGAGTACGATTATTTAACTTGTTGTCGATGAGTACTCCTAAGTCCTTCTCCAAGTTTGATGTCCCCAACTGTATCCCATTTATTTTGTATGGTGTTAGACCATTGGTACGACCAAAATGCATGACTTTACATTTTTCAACATTGAATTTCGTTAGTGGCCACCTTTAGAGAGCCATTGTTGGAGTGCCAAGCGCTGTGTCCCGCTCAAATATGGGAGTACTGTTTTGTATTGCCGGTGCGAGATGCGCAGCGGCAGTTGGATCTGAGCCGCGATGTCTGAGACATTACTGGGATGGCTTTGTGGATCGGCAGAGTGGTGAAAGCCCGTATGGGCAAGTCATTTCTGCTACATCTTTGAAGTATATAGGTATTGCGCTGGATGCGCAGAGTAGCCTACTCAATGGCACTATCACAGGCAACCGGCGCTGCAGGACTTTGCTCAAATGCTCTGCTGGTTTTTACAACTACACACACTGCTCACAGGGGAGGGTCAGCGGAGCATTTATAACTATGACACTTTTTCTACTCCAGTGAACCATCTGCTGACGTCAACCTCTGAGTTAGGACTTTTGTCAGTCTTTTTCCCTGTAGTTATAGGGTCAATCAGCTGATGTATGTCTCTCGGTGTGTGTGTGTTGGTGATTAAGCAGCTGGCTGCTTGTTGGATTTACCAGACATGTTGGTGTAGGCTGCCATTCTAGCTTTATTGGGGGATTGGGGGGGGGGGGGGTTTACTTCGCTGTTTTCTATGGCCATTTAATAAATATTTTATTGTGTTTGGTAGATGCCCGAGTCTTGTTGTTTTGCAATAATACCTGTGTCCTCACATGTTTTCTCCCCTTTTAGGGTGAACACATAGCCTTATAATTTTTTTTTATTTTAGCACTCATACTGTGAATTTTGGTACTTAATTTTAAAGTGTACCTGAAGGCACAAAAAAGCAACAACAAAAACAACAACAACAACAAAAAACTAACAGTTATACCTACCTCTGTTCAGTGAAGCATCTGGATCAGTGTTCATACTTTTAGTCATAGCCCCCGAACCAGCATGCAGCAGACCAGATTTTTCTGACATTATTGTCAGATCTGACAAGATTAGCTGCATGCTTGTTTCTGGTGTTATTAGACACTACTGCAGCCAAAAATAACTTCAGAGATTCTGATACTACTTAGTTGTATGAATCACTACATAAAGAGATATTTGTAATAAGAGACCCAACCAAGAGTGGTATATATCTTTATTATAACAATAAACAGCTAGGTATTGTTGAAAAACAAGCTTTTATCCATAGTAATGATACAACAAAAGCAAACCTTAGATGACAAAAAGTTGTTTTAAAATTAACAAAAGCAAAACACCAAAACAAACCAAAAACTGTAAGTAAGTCCAGGGTTTATGCTGACCATTCTGGATCCCTAAATAAGCATAGCAGTACCATTTTTTTCACATGCCCCAGTACTTTTTAGATTATTTGATTATGCCCCTCAACCTCAGTTTTGTGTTTTGACACTGTTCTTGGATATTCATGATGACAATCCCACCTTAATAATAACTGGGTTTTAAAAGATCAGGTTGTAAAGAAAGCATCCTAAGAGGATGGGGGGTGGGGGGGGGGGGGGGGGAGGCGAGTTTACAAATATAATATCAGAGACTTTGATACTACTTTCCTGTATGAATCCCGACCACCATTTTTCTTAGATTTTTTGGGGGGAGAAAAGTAATATGAAGCAACATTTGTAACTAGAGACCCAACCAAAGGTGGTATGTATCTTTATTATAACAATGAACAGCTGGGTATTGTTGAAAAACAAGCTTTTATCTATAGTAATGATACAACAAAAGCAAACCTTATTAACAGCACACGATAAAATGTTGCTTTAAATTTTTAGAAAAAGCAAAAAACAAACAAAAACAAAAACTGTAAATCCAGGGTTGATTCTGACCATCCTGTATCCCTAAATAAGCATAGTAGTACCATTTTTTCCCCATGCCCCAGCACATTTTAGATCACTTAATTATGCCCCACAGCCCCATTTTTGTCTTCTAACACTGTTTCCATCTTGTCTGCTGACCCTGATAGCCATGACTTGCCACTCACTGCCCCCCCCCCCCCCCCCCCCTCTCCATCTCAAATTCAGTTCAAATGATAATATGGGACAGAGAAACTGAAATGATCTAGCTTTTAAAAATGTTCTATGCCCATTAAGATATTCTTCTATAGGGTCAAGATAATCTCAGCAAGCCATATGATAAATGTATGAAAAGTCTGCTCTGGCATGGCAGTGTGTATAATTGTAAAACAGTAAAGGTAGCCATACACCTGACGATATGTTCATATTCAACAAAGAGACAAATGTGTTTCTTGCCGAAGCTGCCCATATACTACAGGACAATTTGCATCCGAAATTTAGCATGAAATCTTCATGGAATCGGCTGAGCCCACCGCGTCCGCACCGCCGTTGCACCCCAATGTATAATGTGCCTGTCCCCCCATTCCAGTAATTTCATTTATACATTACCTGTCCCGTAGCAGCCTCCGTGTGGTGACCGTACAACTTGCCTAGTTCTAACAGTGCATACACGCTAACGGTGCATATCGTCTGACGTCAGGCACTATGTGCCGCTAGCGTGTATGCCGCCGAGGTGGACGGACACCACGTGGAGGCTGACACCAGTATAAATGCATCCGGGGGGCGGGGGGGGGGGGGCACAGTTATACATTGTAGCAGCAGCAGAGGGGGTTTTATCATTTCATCGCTCTTTCCAAAGTTGGCCGCAGTACCGCCGCACAACCAACCAACCATTTGATATCTTGCAGCAGGCACGATCGACAATGTGACCAATTGGTCGCTTTGTCGGTTGGGCATACACTTGGCGGCACTGATTTTCATCCAAGTCGACTATAATAATCAAATTGGATGGTTGATCATCCACCAAGTTGCCTGATGCATGGCCACCTCTATAGTTTTAGTTGGGATCTGAAGATCCTCTACTGTGTCGGCAGTAGTGTAGAATTCTGGACAACGCATTCCTTAGATTGGTTGTCGTGTAGATCAGGTAAACTGAATTAAGCATTGGAGATAAGCACAAAAGCAAAATGTTCCAAACATTATCAAGTGTGTTATAGCAAAATCCCACTACAATATTGTTTTTGACATATAAAGCAGAAGTTATCAAAGAGAAGATTGTGAACTTAATAACTTTATTAAATATGGTCCATTGGGTTTTACCATTGTTTGTGCTTCTCATTCTATACATATGAAGGCACAGGCAAGCAATTAGAAGCACTGAAGATAGGAAGTAGATAAGGAATGGGACTGCATTCCACAATACTAACAAATACAATTGTATTATAGAGCTATATGGAACTATACAGCTTTGAGTTGAATTTTGATAATCTTTTTCACTGCTGAGCCATCTCTGCAAAGACGTATAAACTACCGAGACAAGTACAGAGGAGCTGGTCACGTAGTAAAACCTTTCTGATATTATTCTGTTCAAACGGAGGAAGACAACATGGAAGGCGCTGGAGACTTTTAAACAGAAGACAACGGAGAGAAGGCTTGATAACCAGATGCTGGAGTAGTTGCAAAATATACGAAAGAAGGATATACCTTTAAACAGCGTACCAGAATTCTTCAAGAAAATCATCCCAAACAAGTTAATCAAGCAAAGGAATTGGAAGACCATTCTGAACATTCCGAGGAACATGAGAATCCGATTCGTGATGGTCATTGGTCTGCCATTCCACCAGTTGGTGATATTCACCACTGCAATAAAGGAATGTATTATCAATCCAATTATGAAAAAGAGTCCAACTCCAGCAATAAAACATAAATATTGGATTCCATAGGTTCTCTCCCCAGAAGAAGTCATCTCTTCCCAGAGGCCAGAGAACGGATAAAAGGTGTTATGGATGAAGCTAGTTTTCTAAATGCTGAATTTGTTGAAAAGTAAAATGCAAATATTATTGTAACCATGAAGAACTATTTATAACCATAAGAAATGAGCCTAATCTAAATATTTTTTGTTATTATTTCCAGTTTTACACAATGTTATATGAAAAGTTGTTCTTCGGACGATCCCATGCAATGCATGCCCTGGCCTTGGCTTCCTGAAATGGACAAAATTCAAATAATCATTTACACAACATAATAACAAAAGGATGAATACTAGAACACAATTAAAGCAGACTTAAACTTTTAAACTTCAAAGTGATAAAGAGCAAGAATGGCACTTACTATGACTAGTTGGCAAGTATGGTATTGCTAGTTTGAGCATAAAGAAGCGATGAACTACTTTGGCAGCTCTGGAATGTGCCAAACTTTCTATGCCACTGTATATACTGTATTTGGCACTCCACGCCTCCTTTGTGTATTCCTCCTCTCTGTGATAGGCTGACTTAGTGGCACAGTACCCGTCAGGCTACACCAATGGGGTGCTGTAATAGACAGCGTCTACCTGCATATGGCACAAGCTCTAAGCAGCTTTTAAACATTGTTTAAACTTCTTTCAAGTTTTATCTGCTGCCATTCTAATGATATAACCAGTTCCAATGTCATCGATGATAATTCCATTAGTTTCTCTATATATGGTGTGGACAATTTTAAAATTTCTTCTAGCATTTCTGATGCTGTCTCTAGTGTAGTTACCAACCTTACCACTTTCATTTATTTGTAAAAAGAAATTATATTTTTAACCAGCGGTTTCAGTGCACACACAGTTTATGAAATAGTTTTAGAAACTTCAGCAGAATCATTCTAACTTTATACTGGAACAAGTGTTGCTTAGTTTCAAGCAAACCTGAAAGAGAAAAAAAAAACTTATGATTTAATGAATTGTATGTATAGTATAACTAAATGAATAGAAATGAATAGAAAACATTATTAACTAGCAAAGCGAAGAGTCTCATATTTTTATTTTCAGTTATGTACCATATGTTTTGCACCATAAGATGCACTCCCCCCCCCCCCCCCCCCCCCCCCAGAAAAGAAGGGGAAAAAGATGATATGTCTTATGGTGTGAATGTACAAAAAGTAGGGATAATAAAAATTGCACCCTGCAGAAAGAAAACACAGAGACTGCAGGAGCCCAAATGGTGCAGTATGTCACAGTACCAGAAGTATGTAAAATATGCAGATGGATTATACTCACAACTGACCACTAGAAGCAGTTGGAGATGTATAACCCCGCCTCCACTCGGGTGACCAGACAGAGCTGGTGATGGTCGCACTCTTGATTAAAAAGCAAACCCGAAATGACCTGAGTTGGTCAAAGAGGGTTGATCCCCCTCCAAATGGAGGGTGAAGGCACAAAGTAAAGGGGAAAGAGGCGCCCAGAGAAGATAAAATGCGTTAAAAACAAGTAAAATGAAAAAAGTGAGGTGGCTTACCTCAATGAAGACAAATTCATGTTTTAATAGAATTTTATTTCACTGGCAACGTGTTTTGTGGGTGCATACCCACTTCCTCAGGCCAAATAGCAGTGCCTAATAGTGCTTGTAGCCACAAATAAGGCGTCTCTTAGTTAACCTCCCTGGCGGTATGATAAGTGCGGCTGCGCGGCCGTGGGAGGTTTTTTTTTCAAATTATTAATTTTTTTTAGCATGTAGCTAGCCTAGCGCTAGATACATGCTTCCCCCCTCTCTGCGGCGTCCCCCCCATACCCACCGATCGCCGCCGGCGCCGCTTGCCCATAAGGAAATCCCGTTCTGAACAGGATTTCCTCGAGGGCTTCCCCTGTCGCCATGGCGACGAACGGAGTGACGTCACAGAGAATCCCGATCCACCCCATAGCGCATAGGGCCTGTATCGCGGCGGGTAGTGGCGCATCGGCGGCGGGCGGCGGCGATTAGACCAAACATGCAGCTAGCAAAGTGCGTGTTTGAAAAAGAAATTATGTACATCGGCCCAGCAAGGCCTGAGCGGCACCCTCCAGCGGCTTACCCCGTGTCACGCACGGGGTTACCGCCAAGGAGGTTAAGGCACCTCCCAGTTTTTAACACATTTTATCTTCTCTTGGCGCCTCTTGCCTCTTTATCCTATGGTGTGAATGTGTCCATGCTGCGCTGCACTCATCACTCCGATGTGACAGGCTCTGATACATTCCCTCTCTCTCTTTGATATACAGCATTATGCAGAAAGTCATTGCTCTCATCCTGTTCCTCTAGCAGTGGCTCTGCTTAAGAATACACAAGCTCCGCTCCTCGCTACAATGTGACCTGTTACCGATCCCGCTCATTCCCTCTGACAAACATAGTGACATAGCGCAGAAAGCAGTCCTATTCACCCCCTTCCGAGGCAGCACTGCGTAGCAGTACATCAGTGGGTACTTTTCTCTGTATGTACATTTAAGGGTCCTCGTTTGATGCTCATCAACAGATTTGGATATTTTACCACCCAAGGCCCACTGTCAACAGCAACACCCCCCCAACCGCTCTGTCCTTTCCTTCTCCCATCATGTGTACTTCTTTTAACCAGTGCTCCTCCCATTCTGTGCTGTGCTTACGGGGAGCACAGCACAAGATGGGTGAAGCACAGGACCAGTGCTTCACTGCACGCTGATGTGGAGGCAGGGCGGCTGTGGACTGGGTTTGGGACTGCTGCAATTTACATTTGGCAGTTTAACTGCCTTAGTGTGCCAGCCCGCTGCCCGCCCCTTGCTTCCTAGTGGTGAGTAGAGCTGACATCAGTCACAGGTCACATCCAGTGATGAGTGAAAATGCCAATATTCTTTTCACATTTTTTTGTGAAAATAATGTTAAATGTGGTTTCTGAGTGAAAATGCCATTGAAAAAAAGTTTTGTTTTAAGTTTTTAGCAAATTTTGCAATAAAAATACTGAGTTTTTGTAGTACAAATTTTCGCTGTAAAAATATTGTTTTCTGCGCCCTTTGAGGGCCCGTTTCCACTCTCGCGGAAACGGCCGCGAATCCGCAGAGTTTCCCCGCAGGCAAATCGCGCGGGGAAACTCTGCCATAGGGGATAACGGCGTCGCCGGCCGAATCGCTTGCAGTAGCGATTCGGCCGGAAACCCCCACAGAATTCGCGGCGGAGGCTGCGATTCCCATGGCACGGCTGATGGGAATCGCCTGCGATCCCGCCCACCCGCTCAGTGCCGGCGTGCGTCTACGAGACGCACGCCGCCCTAGTGGAAACGAGCCCTCAGGTAAAATAACATTTTTTCTCAAGTTATTTTTGCAAACATTTTCTCAAAATAGAAAATAGCATCTTCAATGCGAAAATGGCTTTGGCGAAAATTTGCAAGCAACACTGGTCACATCGGAGTGAGGAGCGGCACTTGTGAATTTTTAAGCAGAGCTACTGCTAGAGGGACAGGGTGAGTACAATTGCTTCCTGCATAATGCTGTTTATCAGAGAGTGGGAGGAAGCATATCAGAGCCTGGTGAAAAATCGACCATGTTGCACGTTACTCAGGTCAAGTTTTCACCAGTATCATTCTCTGTTCCCATGTATGCCATCGTTACCAGGCCAGGTGAAACACAGCACACACACTTTGCACATACCCTGGACTATATTCAGTGTTAGGAGAGAGTGAAGGGTGTTGCAGGAATGTGGACCAGGAGCACAGTGTGTTGGGAAAGGTGGTCTATGTTATGGTCAGGAGCCTCTTATGGTCCGAAAAAAATAGTAGCTTTTTTTTTTATAACATTGCATCAGACTGTCACGGTTGCAATTTGAAAACCTCACTTTGTTTAGCTTCAAAAAAGCAGAAATAATGATCTCTTTGAACTTTCTTGCAGTAAAACCTTATGTCAAGCGGTGTCTCACTGTTTTTTGGCTGTTTAAGTGCTTCAAAAAACAGGATTGTATTACACTCAGTGGGTCAAATAGCTCAGAGAAGCTCTTTTGCATAGTTAACACCTGAAGTTTTTTAACTCTTCCTGTACTGGAAAACAATATGAGACTCTTTTCTTTGCTATTAATAGTCTATTTCTTAGCTGTACTGCACATTCGACTACACGACTACACATACAATTCATTATCTGATAATTGATTTATTTTTGCTTCAGGTTTGCTTTTAAGGGAACCTAAAGTAAATGAGAAAAGGCTTCTTCCAGCCCCCCTCAGCCACCCCATACCTGCACCATCCCTGAACGATTTTTCAGGTCAACTGAAGCACCCCTCTTTTGGCTGGGTGACTCGACAAGTCAATGACCACTGTGCAGGCATGTGTACTCGATTGTGCTCCCATCTGCGGAATCATTCTGCACATGGGCAGTAGAAATTTTCCCATACTGTGAATGAGCATAGCATCCCGCCCACATGAGCCGATCAGGTGGCGTGCAGACCAGGCCTGCACATCCAGAAGAAAGAGGGAGGCTGCAGAGGACTGGAATATTGCTCAGTGACGGCGTGGGCACAGGGCAGCTGCAGGAGGCTGGTAGAAGCTTTCGGTAAGTTAAACTGGCCTTTTTTAAATTTAATTTAGGTTCCCTTTAAAGGATACATAAGGGGAACCAAAGCAGTGCAGTGTTACTTACTTGGGGCGTCTTTCAGCACCTAGAAGTCTCTGTGTCCCTCATGGCAGTTCCTCTGTCACCCAGTCTTCTGCTGTCTTCTCCGCCACGAAACTTGTGCATGCGCAGAAGCCGCAGACCCAACTGGGTCGCCGACCACTACAAAGGGGACAGCAGAAAACTGGGTGACGGTGGAACTGCGGCAAGGAGCACACAGACTTATAGGGGATGGAAGATTCCCTAGGTAAGTAAAGCTGCATTGCTTTAGTTCCCCTCACGTACTCTTTAAGTATGTAAATATAACTGATTCCTTTAGCCAATGTACCTGAGAGCAAAATAACAAAAAGTTGGACACTTACCTCTGTTCAGGGAAGCCTCTGGATAATCTAAAGGCTTTTCCCATCCTCCTCTACACCACCGATCCAGCGTTGGGATCATCTGAACCTGTTTGACAAGGGCTTATTGAATAAGTGCACTGCAGTGTGCAGGCGCAAGACCTGTATAATTTTTTTTTCCTCCATCAGGGGTGGAGACAAATTTACATGAACTTAACAGTGGTCTAAGTAGGACTGCCCACCAAAATATTGAACAAAGCTCCCCTCTCCATCAATACAAAAAAAAATGTATGCTGGGTGCTGTGTGGTGCCATGATGGGTGCTGTGGTGCCATGTTGGGTGCTGTGGTGCCTCTATGGATCATATTGGGTGCTGTAGTGCCTTTATGGGGCATGATGTGTGTTCTAGTGACATACTGGAAGCTGTGGAGCTTCCATAGGGAGCATGCATTGTTGTGTGTGTCCTCACTGTTCCTCCCCCTAAACCCCTCTTGATAGTGTCAGTGGCCTAGCCTTCCCAGATACTGAACCACCCACACCCCCCAAATAAAACCCAATAAACACACGGACAGCCAGCTGGATTTAATAGGCCAGAGCAGCACGTTTATTAAACAATATTAGAACTAAAACAGATAACTTCAGAGAGCTGAGGTAAGGGGTCCGTATAATCACCTCTTGTAGAAATCCAGGATAACTGGCAAGCAGCCTGTAACCGGCCCCCACCGCAGTCACCGGCTCAGGGACAGCTGCTTGCCCACCGAGTCACTCTCACTTGTCGATAAACACCACAGGTAGAATTGCACCTGAGGCAAATCGCCCCAGAATTAATAACTTTTGGAGCCCTTACCCCTCCACCACGAACTGGCGTGACCCCTCATGCCAGAGAGGCCCACACCCTCAGCGCCCTCTGAATACCCTCTTCTATCCCTAACGCCCACAAATCCATTCCTATGTCATTCAAATGAACTCCATCCCTACTAAGTAGCAAATGGAGATCACTCTCTAGCTCGACGTGCCTGACCGCCACTCCCCCGTTCTGAGTCACAAATTTTGCCACCTCCTTATTTAGCTTGACTCTTGCTCTATTGACCTTCTGCACTGATCTAGCCCCCCTCCAAGAAGATCTGGCAATCACATCCGACCACACTAAAACCGTGGCCGGAAACTCCCTTCTCAGTCTAATAAAGTCAAATTTAATATCACGTATGATGCACCTAGTTGATTTTTTAGCCACATCGTTCCCTCCTACGTGCAACACCAACACATCTGGTGCCCTATCCCACTGAGCATACTTCCTGATTTCGGGCAGAACCCGAGCCCACAACATGCCAGGAAAACCCAGCCACCGGATCCGGACCTCCTGCCTCGGGAATCCTAGCTGGCGCCCCTCCGGGCGAACTGCAGCTCTTCGCGCCCCTCTAGAGACATAAGAATGCTCGAATATCCACACCAGGGCTGGTTGATCTGCAAAAACAAGAAAACAAAACAACAAAGGGGAGAAACGGACCAAAGAAAACCGGTCTCCATTAACATAACTACTTACATCAATTGCATTCTAACATAAGACTTGTATCTCATGGAGTCCCAACGGCCTATTCTTTTTACCACTTCCTCACTGAGCCCCCAACGCGACGCCTCTGTTGCTGCCCCGATGCGAAAAGAGTGAGGGGCAAATTTGCTGGGAAAACCCCCGCTTTAACAAGGCACTTACGCAAAACTGAAGAAAACTGAAAACAGGTAAGCGGCAACCGGGCCACGCGGGATAGAAAAACCGGGGAAAAGGCCGGCCTAAGCGGCAGAAAACGTAACACATTTTCCCTTGGGCAAAGTAAACCCCCAATTTTAAAAAGCATGACAATCTTACCCTTTCCCAAACGATCCGTTTTTTATTTCCTCAATATTATGGAAACCACTTCATCCTGAACTGATACATCCTCAGCGAGTATGCCCCCCACCTGAACTTTTGACCTGCTGACCAGTTCTCCCACCCGAAATGCACCAAAGAAAGCCAGCACAAATGCGGTGCTGAAAAGCACCACCTCCTGTTGGCAATAGCAAACTCCCTGCAGCGCCGCCACCAATTTTCCCAATATCTCGAATGAAACCGGGCGCCTGGAATCTCTCGCTATCGATCCGGCCCGGAATCCCTTCATAGCCTGCATCACCCTAAAATCCTTCATCACATCTCTTTGATTCCTAGATTTAAACATAAAAGCCAATGCCGCCAATTTTTTAGCCATGGCCGTAGCTGACGTGCCCTCCGCAAAAATTTTTCCTACTAAGTACAGGAGCAAGCACGAGCAATCTTCATCAGACGTACAATCGCCCACCTGAGCCACCAAAACGTCCCACGCCTTTCACACCGGCGCGTACGCTGCCCATGACGACTCCGACAATGATCTCTGAATCAGCAAGGAAATCATTTGAAAGGAATCGTCCACATCATTTCTGGACAAGGAACCCCACTCTCTTCCACTGTAGGAGCTGCCTTCCGAAACCTGTCCCACTGGAATCGAGAGAGGGCATCAGCAATGATGTTGTCAACCCCAGGCAAATGCACTGCAAAAATACTAATATTGAACTGCAAGCACAATAGGACCAACTGCCTCATTACTCAAATCACTGGCGGTGAGGAAGGCGAAAATTTATTTACGGCTAATACCACACCCATGTTGTCACAATTGAAACGTATGCGCTTGTTAGCCAAGCGCCGTCCCCATAATTGAATCGCCACAACAATAGGGAACAGTTCCAATAACACCATGTTGGACGTAAAGCCAGCCTGAACCCATGACGGATCCCATGGGGCCGAACACCACTCACCTGCCATGATAACCCCAAACCCGTGGGCACCGGAGGCATCAGTAAATAACTCAATCTCAAAGTTACTCACCTCCTCCTCCATCCAGAAGGCTCTACCGTTAAAGTCTTGCAAGAAGGTGAGCCACACCTTTAAGTCCTCCCTCATATCCGCCGTCAACCGAATGCGATGATGAGGGGAAACCGCACCAGCCATCGCGTTCGCCAAGTGTCTGCAGAAGATGCAACCCATTGGCATGATCCTACAGGCAAAATTCAATTTACCCAGCAGGGACTGGAGGTCCCGCAACGTGGTTTTCCGCCTACCTACCATTACCTGGATAGTAAGCCGAAGGTCACTGACCTTGTGTAATGGCAGGCTGCATTCCATGGTATCCGTATTGATTTGGATCCCCAGAAATTTTAACGACGTGGAAGGACCCTCCGTCTTGGAAAGGGCGAGAGGGATCCCAAAATCACTACAACCCTGATACATTGCATCTAACGCGGAAGAACAATCAGCCGAGGCCGCCGCACCCATGAACAAAAAATCATCCAGGTAATGTATAACCGAGCGGACCCTGGAAACTTCCTTTACCGCCCACTCCACAAAACAGCTGAACTTTTCAAAAAATGCACATGAGATAGAACAACCCATGGGAAGGCATAGGTCGACAAAATACTTTTCCTGCCAGTAAATTCCCAATAACCTAAAACTAGAAGGGTGCACTGGTAACAATCTGAAAGCCGACTCAATGTCGGTCTTGGCTAAGAGGGAACCCCGCCCCAACCTTCTCACCCATCTGAGCGCAACGTCGAATGACGTGTACACCACAGATATGTCTTGCTCCGCCAAACCGTCATTGACCGACGACCCTTTCGGAAAAGACAGGTGATGTATAAGGCGGAAGGACCCTGGTTCCTTCTTTGGGACAACACCCAGGGGAGAAACAATTAAGCCATCTATCGGGCAAAACTCAAACGGACCCACCATCCGTTCCGCCTTGATTTCCTTCCCTAGTTTAACTGACACGACCTCCAGCAATGCACATGCCGATTTCTAATTTCGATGGGGCCCATCACCCCACGATGCACATTGGCTGGGAATAACGAAGCCGTCCGTGAAACCCAGCCGCAAGAAATTAGCATCTTCCGTACGCGGGTACTTACATAGAAACGGCTCCATCCTTAGAACTCTCACCGGCGTCCTCCCTCTTGTTACCAGCCTCCGAAGTCCTTCCTCGTTTCTGTTTGCAGCACCTGGACACCGGGTGTGACCCTCCGCAGCCCGAGCACTCGTGCTTGAACCAGCAGGATGACCCAAACTTACATGTGGCGTCATTGAATTGCCAGAACAGCCCTTTTGTCCTGCTGACTGATTTTCCCGAAGACCCTGCACTTTCTTGGCCCCGAAAGGACTGCTGCCCGGAAGATGGGATCATCAGGCTCATCCACAATTCGATATCTTTATAGTTCCAGCACACCGAAGGGCAAACTGCCTTCCTCTGCCTGAATGCCTCATCGTATCTCAGCCAGGCGTCCCCTCCATACCTCCTATACGCCTCACCTATAGCATTCTGATTACAAAAGAGGGCTGAGCAACACTCCGGGTTCTTCTCTCCAATAACGCATGCCAGTATCTCAAAAGCCTGCAACCAATTCTGAAAGGTGCGCGGAATTAAACGATACCTGCGCCTTTCCTCCTCCTCTTTTTTGGATTCGGTAGATTTTACCTTATCCAAGTTGAGCTTGGCCAGGTGTAAAAGGGAGAAAATTTCAACAAACTCTCCCTTCCAAATTTTTTCGCGGACCTCTGCCTTTAAATGGACACCTAAGGGACCGCTGAGGCAAACATACATTTCTGCTTTTGACGCATCGGCCAGCCGTATAACCTCAGCCTCACCCGCCTTTTCCGTCTCCACTTCACCCTCACTGGTCTGCACAGCAACCTCAGAGCTTCCAGCCTCTCCTAGAGGCACTGTCACCCTGGCCTGCGCCTACTGCGCTGCGCCCCCCCCCCACAGCCCCCGGGGAACTAGGCACTCCGGCTATTGCCCCGCCGGGGATGGCGGACTGCCACTCAGGCAACTAGCAAACCACAGGTGCCTGTGCCTGCAATGGGCCCGTCCAAACCCCCGCTGGTGTAACTTGAACCGCTGGCGCCCCCCCCAGAAGAGACCTCATGCCTGCTAGGAATGATTCCAGAGCTGGGAGAATCCCGGCCTGCACATTGCCTGGCACCACCCCCGTGGCCTGCGCCCTCCCCACTTGCCATCCCATTCCCCTACTATCCGGCATACTATAAAAAACATTGCTGGCGTTGGCCTCACCTGGTGGCGCAGGGGGTGCGCCCTGCCCGACCGCTTGTCCGGATCCTGCTGAGATTCCTGGTGCTCCCATGGTCGCTGCTGCCGTGCTGCTGCCTCCTCCCGCATCACCACCGTGCTGTCCGATCCCCTGCCCTCCCTGGCTGGAGGGGGGCGCAACATTCTGTGCCTGGCTGTTCCCCGAGCTGCTCCCTGCCACCACGTCCTGGCTCCTGCTTCTGGTGGCCGGAGCGTTCCTCTGGGGTGAACTGCGGGCCACCGCCCCACTCTGCGATGAGACGGCGCCCGTGCGGCTGGAGCTGTCACCTCTTTTCTTTCTGGCCGCATGGGAGGCCTGCTGCGTAGCGGCCGCCGCTCCCGCCTTCTCCGCTGCCTTCCCCCGCCTGCCGCCGCTCGATCCTCCGGTCCTCTGGGATTCCCCTTGACCGAGCCCCCTGTGGAATACTTTTTAGCAGGGGGCGCCTGGGGATCCCGCGCTGGACTCCAGCTCCTCCTATGCGACCCTCCGGTCAGCTTGGGGCTGAGACGATTGGGCGGTCTGGATGCCCTCCGCCCGAGTTCCTCCTGCTGCCCGCTAGGGAAAGCAGACATGGCGGCGATCTGTCCGGCTACCCAGTCTGGTCCCCTGGAAGCCGACTCCTCTCTAATCCGGGTCACCAAGGCCTCAATCCCCTACATGATGCAGCAACAGGGTGCGTCCAGCAAGCTTCCTTTCCTAGGGCCTGACTGGCAAACTCCGCCCCCCCGCCTCCTATTCCAACCTCACACTACTCCCTGTAACCACCCCCTTATTCCATTAACCCTATCCTTCCCCTGCAGGCCACACTATCATGTGTGGCCTTCCAGACTGCGCTTTCCTAGGCTTTCAGGCCTGTTCTTTCCCAGCAGAGTAGCACAGCAGGAGGAACTACTAATCTCCTCCATCTAATCTCCAAGTCTGGAGGAATCTTCTGTAGCTGGCAATTCTCCCCCTAGCATCCAAGAATCAGACACTAAAAGCTCTAATGTCTGATTTGTCTCAGACACGAAGGGGAGAAACCCACAAGAGATGTCTGCAGAATTTGGAGATGGAGACCAAGTGTCCTGAGATGAGTACTTCTGCCCACTGCCTGACTCTGCGTGGGGGACGACTGCGGCACCCAAGAATAGATCCAGGGAACATGCCACTGAATTTTGGGGCTAGCAACTCCCGTCCTCCATGAATGAGAGGCTTTTCATGCTACTGTGCAGCCCGTCAGTGCTCCTGCTCATTGTTACCACCCTTGTTCACAGACAGGAGCGCAGCCGTGAAGATGAAGATAGTCTCGGCTGTGGGGGGGTCAGAGAGGATCAGAGAAGCCTCCGGAGGAAACAGAGGCTTCCCTCTACTGGGGGAAGTAAAGTATGCAACTTTTTTGGACATTTAAGTCACAGGTTTGCTTAACCTCCTTGCCGGTTATCCCGAGCTCAGCTCGGGGTAACCTGCGCAGGAGGATATCTCAGGCCCCGCTGGGCCGATTTGCATAATTTTTTTTTTGTTACAAGCAGCTAGCACTTTGCTAGCTGCTTGTAACTTCCGATCGCCGCCGCTCGCCGCCGATCCGCCGCAATCCGCCGCGCCGAGTCGCTCCCCCCCGCCTCAGAGCCCTGCGCTGCCTGGCCAATCAGTGCCAGGCAGCGTTGAGGGGCGGATCGGGATTCCCTACGTCATCCCGCCCCGTCGCCATGGCGACCGGGGAAGCCCTGCAGGAAATCCCGTTCTCAACGGGATTCCCTGCATACTCTGATCGCCGAAGGCGATCGGAGTGGGTAGGGGGATGCCGCCGCTTAGCGGCTATCATGTAGCGAGCCCTTGGCTCGCTACATGATTTTAAAAAAAAAAATTAAAAAATGTGCGGCGCTGCCTCCTTGCCGGATTTTTTAGACCGGCAAGGAGGGTAAAGTGCATCCTCAGAATCAATACCAGAAAAGGGGTGAAGTTTACAAGCCTCAAGATTTGGCTACTTCTAGCAAGAAGATAGAGTGTGGCAAGGAAAAGAAGATGTTGCACCTGATACTTTTTCTTATGTTCTGAATTTTAGCCAGAACAGATATAACATTCCTTAATGGTGTACATTAAAAAGAGGCACAAGTCTATTTTCTCAATGGGATGAGTACATCTAATAAAGATGCCTAGTAAAATTATACCAATATTGTACTATCACCACTATAATCCTATTCTCACACTAACCCTCCCAGGGACTTAACTACAAATCATGGGGCCCACCAGAAAAAACTTTGATGTGCCCACTGACAGGGTCGGACTGGGACACCAGGAAAGTTTCAGCCAGTGGCTCCACCACCTTTTGGGCTCCACCACCTTTTGGGCTCTACCACCTTTTGGGATCTCACATACATATGTACTCTAGAAATTATGCGCAGCACAATAGACTATGGCTATGGTAGGGAATAGAGTGTGAGCTATTCTGAGGACAGTCCATGATAGGGAGGTGGCCACATGCGGCACGCGCAGCCACACACACTGGAATATGGGCTTGGTCATGATGGGTCATGTGCAGACCCAAAAATACACAAAATAAGTATTGGTGTTATTCACAGAGAGTGGGTCTGACCAGATAAACTTTAGATAAAATAATCAAGCAATTACATGCCTGTGAGGAATCGTGGGGAAGCAGCCGCCTCTTCTCAGTGTGAGGCGGCTGCTTCCGTGAAGGGCATGGCAGAGCGCGGAAGAGCAGCCGCCTCTACTCAGCGTGAGGTGGCTGCTTCCGTGAAGGGCATGGCGGAGAGCGGAGAAACCGCCGCTTCAGACGCGGCGGTTTCTCCGCTCTCCGCCATGTCCTTCACGGAAGCAGCCACCTCACGCTGCGCATGGCCCTGTTGTGGATACACCGCAGAGCGGTGCTGGCATGGCTGGGACTCATAGTCCTCCTAGGTTCAGAATGACGCGCGTCCGCGCGGAAAGGCGGAACCTATATGGCAACCAGAAAAGGGTCAGCTGACCAAGCTGGTCAGCTGACAATTCTGTCTCTTCTCATTGGTCCAGCACTTAGGGAGGTGCTGGAGAGTGTAGCTGTATATATACTGCTGGTAGTTCAGTTGTTCCTTGTCTGGCGTTGCGATCACAACATGGTAGCACTCAGCCCTGAGTCAGATCCGAAAGTGTGCCGGGACCAGCTGGAGCTGTAATCCTACACTTAGTTAGATTCTATTGATAGTCTAAAGTACTAGTTTGATTGTGATTATCTGTTATGACCTTTTGCTTGCCAGACTATTCTTCTGAACTCTGATCCTGTACCTTGCCATTCTGATACTCTGCTGCCGAACCCCGGCTCGTCTTTACACTCTGCATTTGCCTCCTGATTTTGTACCTCGATATATCTGATACCCTGTTGCCGTACCCTGCCTGTACTTTAGACTCCGTCTCTGCCTTCCGAATCTGTACTTTATCTGTCCGTGTGTTTACGACCTGGCTTGTCCGACCTTGAAAACCGACCTTACTGTTAGAGGCGGTTCCCAGTCCTGGTAGTGACACTTCCTCTTGAGTGTCACTCTCGCTCTGTCGTTCCTTCTCTCAGCCTGACTCCTCCTCCCGGGAGAGTCCAGAAGGAATTGTGCAGTACTCCTAACTGCTCTGAGGCCCAGTCCTCTGAACATTACTGTTTGCACAAAACACTCTTACTATACTCAGGTGTCCAGAGGTTAGCTTATATATCTGATTATCGGTGATACTGCAGATCATCTATAATCTGGTATATATCTGTATTCCCTGTGATACTGCAGATCACCGGTAATCAGATCCTCTCTCTGTGTTACACCGATCGTTACAATGCCTCATGATAATTCATCAAGTAGTTGAATGTCGCTATGTAAAAATATTAAGTAGTCAAACGCCTCCAGATAAAATAATAAAGTAGCCAAATGCCTTACATAAATAGCCAGGTGCATTAAAATAAAATAATTTAGTAGCCAAATGGGCCCTGTATACATAAATTAAGTAGCCATGTTCCCCAGAAAACAGAATTAAGTAGCCATGTGCCCATATACATCAATATTAGTTAGTCAGTGCTGGCTGGGGGGGACTGGGTGCTTTCCTGGGTGCTACTTCCTGCAATGCTGGGTGGCTCTATTGAAGTTAGATATTGGATAGGATGCAGGGCCTGAGGCAAGTGTCATATGAAGGGCCTAGCACCTGAGTATAGCTGCCCCTAGTATTGGTAGCCAACTGTAGGTGTCCCCAGTATAAGTAGTTAGCTATAGGTGTTCCCAGTATAGGTAGCAAGTTATAGGTGTCCCCATTATAGGTAGTTAGCTATAGGCACCCCCAGTATAGATAGCAAGTTATAGGTGTCCTCAGTATAGATAGTTAGCTATAGGCGTCCCAAGTATAGGTAGTTAGCTACAGGTGTCTCCAGTATAGGTAGAAAGTTATAGATGTTACACTCTAGGAAAAAAAGTCACTTGGCACTCAGCTGGTTAAGCAAGGGGTAGAGCCAGCTACCTCCCGGTCTTTTTTAATGGGAGCCCCTTCAGGGTAGCTTTGGTGGGGTGATCCCTTTTATGGCATATGTTCATAATAAAATGTACAGCTTTTAACATAGGGCACTTAGAATGCAGTCTGGCTATGCCGTTGTGTCAGCGTATAATTAAGCACTTTATATAAGCACTGTTGCACTTTGTATTCACATAACATGTATTTTGTATGTTGTATTTTAGAGTGTTGTTTTAATATGGTCACGTTTCTATTGTGGTTAGATGCACACCACAAAATTGCACGCACAACTCACGTACACCTGGCCGCATAGCCTAACCTAGCAACACAATACAAGCTTGATGCTTGTCTCTCGCCGAGTCTCCGCCTCTTCACCCCCGACCTTCACTCCCAGGCACTCTACACCAATGGGGCAGCTTTGGAGGTGCAGCTTGGAGAGCTTATGTAGGAAGCCGCACAGCGCTGCCCCGTTTAGGACATACGCACGTGACCAAGCGCCAGACGGCGTGAAACGGCTGTAGTGCCGTCCACACATCCCCTGGTCACCTCTTCCCTATTCACCTTTGCACCTCCGTGGATCCAGGTTTGACAACTCTTGTTTCTTACGTCATATACGCTTGCTGTTGGCAGACTGTCCAAATAAAAGCATTTCAAGAGGAAGGTGCGCTGCTTCTCTTTCATGTACCAAAGTTATAGATGTCCCCAGTATAGGGAGCAAGTTATCGATTTCCCCAGTATAAGTAGTTAGCTATAAGTGACACCAGTATAGGTAATAAGGTATAGGTTCCCCCAGTATAGGGAGCCAGGTCTATAGGTGTCCCAGTTTAGGTAGCCAGGTCTATAGGTGTCCCCAATTAAGTTAGCCAGGTCTACGGGTGTACTCAGTATAGGTAGCCAGGTCTATATGTGTCCCCAGATTAGGTAGCCAGGTTTATAGGTGACCCCAGATTAGGTAGCCAGGTCCATAGGTGTCCCCAGTTTAGTTAGCCAGGTCTATAGGTGTCCTCAGTATAGGATGCCAGGTCTACAGGTGTACTCAGTATAGATAGCCAGGTCTATAGGTGTCCCCAGATTAGGTAGCCAGGTCTATAGGTGTCCCCAGATTAGGTAGCCAGGTCTATAGGTGTCCCCAGTTTAGTTAGCCAGATCTATAGGTGTCCTCAGTATAGGTAGCCAGGTCTACATGTGTCCTCAGTATAGATAGACAGGTCTATAGGTGTCCCCAGATTAGGTAGCCAGGTCTATAAATGTCCACCAGTTTAGTTAGTCAGGTCTATAGGTGTCCACATTTTAGTTAGACAGGTCTATAGGTGTCCTCAGTATAGGTAGCACATGGACACATAACATTAGCTCCCTTGTGCGATTGGTAAGATGCACTGTCTTTCCCAGGAGAGGAAGTTAGGATGTGTGCTCCTAATCCATTGATAGGTTTGATGCAATGAATGTGTTTGCATGTCTGCACTATGCATGTTACAGGGCCAGAGTTAGGACACCTATGTTTACCTGGGTACTTCTACGCAGTATAGGTGACTAAGCATAAGAATGCATTCTTCTGTGAACTAAAACCCTGGCTTTTAATTTAGCTGTAGGGATAACAGTTGTGCCTGGATGAGTAAATCTGTGAATGCATTTGTTTGAACATTTGCATGTGAGTGTGCGAAGGGTTAATTGATTTTTGCTGTTTCTAGCCACACCCCCTTCAGCACCTCCCTTTCCCTAATAATTTATTTAATGTCCTAACTAGAGGCGATGTGCCTGGATATATGTATGTTTATTCTTATCATTGACCCCTGTGGCTAGGGTCCAATTCGGTGCACTCCCCCCTTCCCCTGTATGTTTGTCAGCATGCAGACAGCTTATGCTGGTGTATGCGCATGGTGCACATGGACACATAACATTAGCTCCCTTGTGCGATTGGTAAGATGCACTGTCTTTCCCAGGAGAGGAAGTTAGGATGTGTGCTCCTAATCCATTGATAGGTTTGATGCAATGAATGTGTTTGCATGTCTGCACTATGCATGTTACAGGGCCAGAGTTAGGACACCTATGTTTACCTGGGTACTTCTACGCAGTATAGGTGACTAAGCATAAGAATGCATTCTTCTGTGAACTAAAACCCTGGCTTTTAATTTAGCTGTAGGGATAACAGTTGTGCCTGGATGAGTAAATCTGTGAATGCATTTGTTTGAACATTTGCATGTGAGTGTGCGAAGGGTTAATTGATTTTTGCTGTTTCTAGCCACACCCCCTTCAGCACCTCCCTTTCCCTAATAATTTATTTAATGTCCTAACTAGAGGCGATGTGCCTGGATATATGTATGTTTATTCTTATCATTGACCCCTGTGGCTAGGGTCCAATTCGGTGCACTCCCCCCTTCCCCTGTATGTTTGTCAGCATGCAGACAGCTTATGCTGGTGTATGCGCATGGTGCACATGGACACATAACATTAGCTCCCTTGTGCGATTGGTAAGATGCACTGTCTTTCCCAGGAGAGGAAGTTAGGATGTGTGCTCCTAATCCATTGATAGGTTTGATGCAATGAATGTGTTTGCATGTCTGCACTATGCATGTTACAGGGCCAGAGTTAGGACACCTATGTTTACCTGGGTACTTCTACGCAGTATAGGTGACTAAGCATAAGAATGCATTCTTCTGTGAACTAAAACCCTGGCTTTTAATTTAGCTGTAGGGATAACAGTTGTGCCTGGATGAGTAAATCTGTGAATGCATTTGTTTGAACATTTGCATGTGAGTGTGCGAAGGGTTAATTGATTTTTGCTGTTTCTAGCCACACCCCCTTCAGCACCTCCCTTTCCCTAATAATTTATTTAATGTCCTAACTAGAGGCGATGTGCCTGGATATATGTATGTTTATTCTTATCATTGACCCCTGTGGCTAGGGTCCAATTCGGTGCACTCCCCCCTTCCCCTGTATGTTTGTCAGCATGCAGACAGCTTATGCTGGTGTATGCGCATGGTGCACATGGACACATAACATTAGCTCCCTTGTGCGATTGGTAAGATGCACTGTCTTTCCCAGGAGAGGAAGTTAGGATGTGTGCTCCTAATCCATTGATAGGTTTGATGCAATGAATGTGTTTGCATGTCTGCACTATGCATGTTACAGGGCCAGAGTTAGGACACCTATGTTTACCTGGGTACTTCTACGCAGTATAGGTGACTAAGCATAAGAATGCATTCTTCTGTGAACTAAAACCCTGGCTTTTAATTTAGCTGTAGGGATAACAGTTGTGCCTGGATGAGTAAATCTGTGAATGCATTTGTTTGAACATTTGCATGTGAGTGTGCGAAGGGTTAATTGATTTTTTCAGTATAGGTAGCCAGGTCTATAGGTGTCCTCAGTATTGGTAGAAAGATCTATAGGTGTCCCCAATTTAGTTAGCCAGGTCTATAAATGTCCCCAGTTTAGTTAGCCAGGTCTATAGGTGTCCACAATTTAGTTAACCAGGTCTATAGGTGTCCTCAGTATAGGTAGACAGGTCTATAGGTGTCCTCAATATAGGTAGACAGGCCTATAGGTGTCCCCAATTAGTTAGCCAGTTCTACAGGGGGAACAGTGCAGGAAGGAGGAGTAGCGGCGGGCATAGAGCGGCGGGGAGGGGGGGCATTCCGCCCCCTCACCTGGGGCTCCCGCTTCCACACTTCCCCCTCCAGACCAAAATCAATGCATCGGCAGTGAGCTTGGGATAACTTACTTCTTCCTGGTTCCAACTCTGCGTGCCGCTGCTCTGGTCTTCTTTGTTGTCCAATCATGCTCTCACAGGAAGCACAGTGAGAGGGTGATTGGACAGCAGTTAGAGAAGACGAGACCAGAGCAGCGGCACGCAGAGCTTGAACCTGGAATTAGTACGTTTTTCCGAGCTCCCTGCCGCTGTGATACATTGATTCTGGTCTGGAGGGGGAAGCGTGGAAGGGGGGCCCAGGTAAGGGGGGGGAGAGACTGCCCCCCCTCCCCGCCGCTCTATGCCCGCGCTGTGCTCCTCCTTCCTGCGCTGTGCCCCATCCTGTTCCTGGCCATAGTGTTTGGGGCCCCCGGGGCCACTGACGTCACATGACGTCACCGCAATTAGAAGGCCGTGTAAAATTCCGAACCTCCGCCGGCCCTGTCCAACCCTGCCCCCTGAATGTTCACAACCCTTCCCGTGCTTCCCCTTGGTGACCCACACAACATGGGATCCATCATACAAGGTTAATAGAACAAGTGTGGCCATCAGGAGCTTCACACCCATAACAAAAACACCTGATCAGGAGTATCAGAGAAAGGGATGGTTAGAAGTTGGGGCCCTCCTCACTTCTGGACCCCACTGCAGTCACAGGGGCTGCTCTCCTCTAGTTACGCCCTTGAACCCTCCCCTATCTACGCCTAACACTAATCTCACTCTACTAGTACTAATCTTTCCCTTGACTATACCTGTCACCTTACCTACATAAGCCTGGTCCCCCGCTGCTCCACCGATTACCTGGTGCCTAACATATCCCCAGCTGCACCAATCACTTTTTACCTATTCACCATCACCATTGCCTATAACTGATCCTCCCTCGCTCCTCCTATAACTTGATGCCTAACTCCTCCCTACCCCTTCACACTCGGCTATATTATAGGTGATTTATTATTACCAATTCCCTGATGCTCCTTTAATAACCGTGTCAAATTTACACTCTCCCCGACATTCTGCTATAACATCACCAAGTGTCTATTACTGCCAGGGTTGCTCAGCAGGACCCCGAATGCGAAGTTCCCCCGAAAAATTCGGGTGTTTTTTGGGTTTGCCGCATGCAAACCCGAACCCGAATGCTGCGATCCGAGCCGAACCCGAATACAAAGCCTGCCGAATGTGCGCGCTCGAATTCGGCCAGATGGAGCTGTGGGTTCGGTTTCAGCTTCGGGATTCGGGGATGACGTGATTGGGCCAATCAGAAGTCCTCCTTCCGAGGACCTGGCAACCCTAGCAACCAATCAGAGGAGGGGAGCCTGGCCCTCCCCTCCCCTCCTCTATATAAGGCAGTGGCCATGTTGCGGAGCCACGCACTTGTGTGACTGCTGCTGGTACTGAGAGATTCTCCAGTGCTGTGCTGTGTCTGAGCAAGTGCTTTTCACTGCTAAACCTAGCGGTTTGCTTCCTAAACACTAGTGATGGGCAAACAGTGTTCGCCACTGTTCGGGTTCGCCTGGATTTTGGCCTGTTCGGGTTTGGTTTGGCACCCCCCGAACACCTCATGGTGTTCGGGAGGGTGCTCGGCCACACTGCCCGAACCCGAACGTGCCTTCTTTGTTCGGCCGAACACAGCCGTGTCCGACCGAACATAGCCCCCTATAGGGTCCCAGCATAAAGGGAGAGCATGCCCCGAGCGCACGCGGGGGCGGAAATGCCCCCCACCCCTCCCCGCTAAGCTCTCCCTTTTGCCGGTACCCTATAACATTAAATTTAAGCCCCCCAAAAGTACCTGAGGAGGAGGGCAGGAAGCGGGCAGCCGGAGATGCTAGGCGCTAGTACCATCTGGTACTTCCGCCCTCTCTTGACGCACTTCCTGTTTACATTTGAAGTCGCGTCAAGAGAGCGCAGAAGTACCGCGATGATGCGTACGAGGGTACGTGTCATCATGTAGATGACGTGTACCCTCGTTCGTGTCATTGCGGTACTTCTGCGCTAAACACCTCCTAAACTAAACACCTCCTAAACACATTTATTGTTGTCTTATATAGTTAGCTAGTATTTTGATTGTTTTTAGTCAGCTAGTGTATAGTGTATACTGTGCTAGGCTAGTGTTAGTCTGTGAGCAGGCTAGGCCTGCTAGCCTAGGTAGCCTTAGCCTACTACTAGCTTAGGTAGGTTAGGGATTCTAGTTAGTTGTGTACTAGTAGTATTAGTTTAGTTAATTATTACTGCTGTAGTCTGTTACTTTATTAGTTTCAGTACTGTGTTAGTTAGTTACTGACTGTGACAGGTCACCACCAGCATCCGTTGTGAGTGACCTGACCTGTGACTGTCTGTCAAGTGCCCGAGCCTATTGATTGATTGCGTCTGACCATGTGTGACCGATTGTTGTAATTGTCACCGACTGTCTGCCGCACGACTTACTTGTATCGTAGTACGCTAGGTGTTTCTTAGTTACCTGCGTGTGTGCATACTACTAGTGTCTACTACTATACAACTAGTCTACTAGTACCCGTTCACTTATATTTTTTTTCACTTTTACTGTGTGATTTTATTATCATCCGTAGTGTGTGTGATAAATAAGAGTTACAACACATACAGGCCACCACCAGTATCCATTGTGAGTGACCTGTGACTGTCTTTCGCCTGCCCGAGCCTATTGATTGATTGCGCCTGACCGTGTGTGACCATTTTTAATTGTCACCGACTGTCTGCCGCACGACTTACTTGTAGCGTAGTACGCTAGGTGTTTCTTAGTTACCTGCGTGCGTGCATACTACTAGTGTCTACTACTATACCACTAGTCTACTAGTACCCGTTCACTTATATTTTTTTTTCACTTTTACTGTGTGATTTTATTATCATCTGTAGTGTGTGTGATAAATAAGAGTTACAACACATACAGGCCACCACCAGCATCCGTTGTTGTGAGTGACCTATGACTGTCTGTCGCCTGCCCGAGCCTATTGATTGATTGCGTCTGACCATGTGTGACCATTTGTAATTGTCACCGACTGTCTGCCGCACGACTTACTTGTAGCGTAGTACGCTAGGTGTTTCTTAGTTACCTGCGTGCGTGCATACTACTAGTGTCTACTACTATACTACTAGTCTACTAGTACCCGTTCACTTATATATTTTTTTTCACTTTTACTGTGTGATTTTATTATCATCCGTAGTGTGTGTGATAAATAAGAGTTACAACACATACAGGCCACCACCAGCATCTGTTGTTGTGAGTGACCTGTGACTGTCTGTCGCCTGCCCGAGCCTATTGATTGATTGCGTCTGACCGTGTGTGAGCGATTGTAATTGTCACCGACTGTCTGCCGCACGACTTCCTTGTAGCGTAGTACGCTAGGTGTTTCTTAGCTACCTGCGTGCGTACTACTACTGCCTACTACTACTACTAGTCACCACCAAGTCACCACCAACACAGACTTTATTAAAGTTTACACTCTTTCCCACCCTCTTCTACTTATTTTTTTTACTGTATTTGTATAGTGCACAATGACTGGCAGAGGTAGAGGTAGAGGGCGAGGCACCACCAGGAGAGGAAGCGCCATTGCAGGAGCCACTGCCAGCAGCAGCAGGTCTGGGACTGGTCCGCCGCCAGCCACTGACCACAGGGAGGAGGGAGCAGAGGCGCATCAGCAGCGTGTTGCGCCCATCTTTGAGACGGGTCGTCGCCCACGGCCCATTGGGGAGAGTCAGGTGCAGGCTGTGGTGGAAATGATGGCGGGGCAGGAAGACACCTTTTCCAGCCAGGCCTCCAGCACCAGCGAGACTAGTGCCACCAGCACCAGCACTCCACCAGCGCTTGAGCCCATGGTCACGGTGACCCCATCGACCAGCCTGCCCTCAATGAGCACGCTCTTCTCCCCTGAGACTGTGACCATGTACAGGGATGTTTTGGAGAAGTATGAGTTGGAGATGATGGGGCCATCCAAGGAGGAGGAGGAGGAGTTTGAGGTGCAGAAGTTTGTTGTTGGCGCTGAGGAGGAGGGGCGTGATGCAGGGGATGTTGGGGTAGAGGAGTTGGTTGAGTCGAGCTCACAGGATTTGTTTGGGGTTGATGATGATGACTTGATAGATCCTTCCTATGTGCCACCAGTACCACCAGCACAGTTGGTTGAAGGCAGCTCGTCATCGGAGGAGGAGGCGTCTCTGGCGCAGAGGCGCGGCAGCAGCAAGGCGGCCAGCACAGGACGTGGAAGGCAGGAGCCACAGCCTGCTGCTTCAGTCGCTACCACCACCCGCAGCAAACCTCTAACTACAACCCAAAAGGCACAATCCTCCAAAGGCACCCAAAAACCCCAGCCCTCAAGCTCAAAGAGCAGGTTGAAGTCCCCAGTCTGGCGGTACTTCACCAAGTGCCCAGTGGACCCGACCCGTGCAATTTGCAACAGTTGCAATCTCAGTCTGAGCATAGGTCGCGATATCCACAAATTGAGTACCTCGTGCCTGCAGACCCACTTACAGAGCAGACATTTTGAGGACTTTAATGAGTTGGAGAAGCAGTGGTCAGAGCCAGACAGCCACTGCACAGATTTCAGCAGCAGCAGCAGCAGCCGACCCTCCTGCCCATCCAGCAGCAGCAGCAGCAGCTGCAGGAGCACAGCAGCAACTCACTCCCCCCCCCCGGGCAGCCAGTCCTCAGTGGCCTCATCAGCTCCCTCCACAGTGGCCTCCTCATCCTCCCGTGCAGGCAAACGCCACCAGACCCTGCTCAGCGAAGCATTCCCCGGTGGGACCAAGGTGCTGCCTCCCGCCCACAGGTGCATCCGGTTGCTGAACGGGTTGCTTGCCCGGGCCATGTGCTCCCAGCTCCTGCCATATTCCTTTGTGCAGGAGGGGAGTGACATCAGAGCGCTGCTGCAGGTTGGGATCCCGGAGTGGCAAGTCCCCAGCTGCCACTATTTCTCCCGCAGGGTGATCCCAGCACTGCACCGCTCTGCCATGGAGAATGTGGGCCGCGCGCTGGTCCACGCTGTCAGTGCGCGGATCCACATAACCATGGATTCCTGGAGCAGCCGGTTTGGGACAGAGCGCTATCTGTCCTTTACGGCCCACTGGGTCAGCGTGGTGGAAAGCCAGAGTGAGGAAGCAGCAGGTCCATCCCCCGTTGCAGCAGCACCAGTCGCCGACTACGTGGTGCCACCGCGCAGGGTCAGGGGAGAAGCAGCAGCTCCCACCGCCAAGCGATCCCGTCTCTCCAGCAGCGTGAAGGCCCGCCACTGCCAAGCGCAGCTGGAGATGAAAAGCCTGGGGAAGAACTCCTTGACGACATCCAACGTGCTCCGGTACCTCAGGGAGCAGGAGAGGACGTGGCTGACCCCCAGAGGCCTCACTGTGGGATTGGTGGTGTCCGACAATGCCGCCAACCTGCTGTCTGCCATCAGCAGTGGAGACTTGCTCCACGTCCCTTGCTTGGCCCACGTCCTGAACCTGGTGGTGCAAATGTTCATGCGCACCTACCTGGGGATGGAGGAGCTGTTAGAAGCGTCGCGGAAAATTGTGCGCACTTTCCACCGCTCAGCAGCTGCCGCAGCAAAACTGGCAGCAGGAGGGCCTGCCACGACACCGCCTCATCATAGATGTGCCAACTTGCTGGAACTCCACCCTGGCGATGTTGGAGCGGCTGGTTGAGCAGAGGAGGGCTGTCAACTGGTACATCTATGATGCCACTGTCGCCGGCACCGGCAGCAGAAGCAGCACCACACTTCAGCTCCTCACCAACGCGCAATGGGGGCAGATGCAGCAGGTCTGCTTGGTGTTGGCTCCCTTCCTGCAGGGAACCAACCTGGTGAGTGAACAACGGGCATCCCTCTGCCAGTGGGTGCCTTTTGTTTGTCTGCTGGACAGGGCACTTGGCGATTTGTATTGATTGTATCCAACACGCGCTGTCTAAAATTGCTGATAATTTATTCAAAATATATATACATATACTTATACAAAATACATTTGCAGAGTCGCATCTAAACCACAGTTGATTGATTGGTCAATTCCACCCACATTCATACCACATCCAAACACACACCTTAGAAGGGCCCTTCTAAAATTAAAAATATAGGTATAAAATATGATGCAAATAAAATGAGAAACAAGGTGATCCAATTAAATTGGGTTAAGAGTGGTTGCGGATATAGGGATCCTGTTACAACATCCCATCACAATAGTCCTATGTAAAAAGCCTCATATGTGGCAGATTCCACCCTATTGGACCTCTTAGAGCAGCGTTCCGTAATTTGGGGATTCAAGTATAGAGCCAGGTATATGCCAAGGAATGAGTCTTACTCACGGTTCACCACACCTATCTCTGTGCAGTCCTTTTAGATCCTATCGGCAGTCCTAGCCTCCACCACGATAGCGGGACCTTACGCTGTCAGCCGCTCACTTGCTCAATTCACGCTGGCTTCCCAGTGCGGTGCACGTCACTTCCGTGTACAAGTTACGGTGACTTACTAGCCGCACTTCCGCTCAGCTTGTTCTGTTCCGTATTGGTTGATGTGGGTGACGTCACCACTTCAAAGGACCTCTGGATCTTTGTTTACAGGTGTCCGCTATGCGCCTTTACGGTACACCCTTCGTCCACGGCTCCCACTGTATACCAATGTTCAGATAAAGAAGAGAAACCTCTACGCGTTTCTGCCATTAAACGATGGCCTTCTTCAGGAGGAATTTTTTGCTGATCTGGTGCTTCAGTCCTGATCACTACCTATATACTCATCCTCAGAACGTCCATTCCCCTTGTTAATGGGGTCATAGGTTGTAGTCCATAGGGCCATGTCTCATTTCAATTCAGAATTAGATTATACATTAGTAATATCCCAGTTTTTTCTATATCCACTCAGTCCCTCTAGTCATAATCCATATAGGAACAAATAATGCGAAGAACACAGGTTCTTTTCTTTAAAATTGAAAATAAAAATGAAAAATACAAATAAAAATAAAAAATAAAAATAAAACAAACGAAATGAAATCAATACCCATATTGACCACAGTCCTTCAAACATACACACACATTCTACTCACAGATAGTATTTCCCCCATTATTAATCAATAAGGGTTCAGTTACGGTGCCCATAATCCCGAGGGGAGTCTCCATATCCTCGTGATATTACATTCCAGAGATCAAGTCTTATGGTCCCCACCTTTGCCTCCAATTTCATTCAAAAAAAGCAAACATCTCCATTTCACTATTCAGACCCCTTGGCATAATTGTGTCCAACTGGAAAATCCACTTTGATTCATTACGTGACATTTTCTTTATGTAATCCCCCCTCTCCCACATTGTTTAATAACTTCAAGACCAAAGAATATTGTCCCCCTTATACTCCCCCCATGTTCCTCTCTATAATGTTTAGACAACGGGTGTCCTACACATTTCTTCTTTATATATTTGAAGTGTTCCCCCACCCTGCTTTGGAGAGATCTCTTTGTTCTCCCAATGTATCTCTTCTGACAGGGGCACTGGATGCAGTAAATGACCCCCTTCGTAGTACATGTTATAGGGTCCTTAGTTCTGTATTTCGCTGCATCCAGTGCCTCAACCTCTACTATTCTGCCCGGATTGCTTGTCCTCCTACAGTTCAGGCACATCCCACATCTAGTAAACCCCATTGCCCCCCTCCCCCCCACCATTGGTACCCTTATTCTCATTTGCCGCTGTTGCAATCGAGAGCCCCAAATTGGGTGCCTTTTTGAAGACAACCTTAGGGATACACGGTAGTTTGTCACCTATAATCTTGTCCTCCTTCAACACGTCCCAATGTTTGCGTATTATATTAGTAACTTTATTTGATTGGGTCGTGTATTGCAGGACAACACTGAAATCATTATGCTCCCATTTTTGTTCCAATCTTGGACCCAACAGACTGTCCCTCTCTTTCTGTCTAATTGATGTCCTGGACTCGTCAACATATTCCTCTGGATATCCCTTTTCTAAGAGACTGTCCACGAGTTGCTCCGCCTCCCGATCGTAGTCCACTATGTTGGTACAATTCCGGCGGAGTCTCGTGAACTGTCCCTTGGAGATATTGTTCAGCCATCTTGGTAGGTGGCAACTGGTGTACAGTATATAACTATTAACATCCACCGGTTTGTGGAATGTTCTCGTCTTCAGAGTGCCATCCTCCACATACAATTCTAGGTCCAGAAAACTCACAGTGAGTACACTAATTTCCACAGTGAATGCTAAGGATCTAAAAGGACTGCACAGAGATAGGTGTGGTGAACCGTGAGTAAGACTCATCCCTTGGCATATACCTGGCTCTATACTTGAATCCCCAAATTACGGAACGCTGCTCTAAGAGGTCCAATAGGGCGGAATCCGCCTCATATGAGGCTTTTTACATAGGACTATTGTGATGGGATGTTGTAACAGGATCCCTATATCCGCAACCACTCTTAACCCAATTTAATTGGATCACCTTGTTTCTCATTTTATTTGCATCATATTTTATACCTATATTTTTAATTTTAGAAGGGCCCTTCTAAGGTGTGTGTTTGGATGTGGTATGAATGTGGGTGGAATTGACCAATCAATCAACTGTGGTTTAGATGCGACTCTGCAAATGTATTTTGTATAAGTATATGTATATATATTTTGAATAAATTATCAGCAATTTTAGACAGCGCGTGTTGGATACAATCAATATAATCTTGCAATTTTGACTGAGTGTTTAAGGGACACCTCATTCCCACACGCTGCTTGATAGGCAGGGAAGTACTCTTAGCGCCTGGTGACAGAACTATATCACTTGGCAATTTGGTGGATTTGGGAGAGGAGGCCCTGAAGCAGCTGGAACAGCAGCCGCCTGCGCAGTCCACTGCTCCGCAGAAGTCCTTGGAGGAGGAGGAGTTGGAGGTGATGGACGTTGCTGCTGGGGGGGGAACATCGGAGCGCAGCAGCAGTGGTGCGAGGGTGGAGAGAGGAGGAAGAGTCTCAGGGGCAAGAGGAGGAGGAGGAGGACGCTGACCCTGATGTCTCTGTTAGACGGTCCACCCTGTTCCCCATGGCAGCGCACATGCTGCGATGACTGCGCACAGACCCCAGGGTCAAGCGGATGCAAGCGAGGGAGGACGCCTGCATCAGCATTATCCTGGACCCACGGCTGAGGGGGAGGTGGGATCAGTTTCTGCCTGCCAGAGACCGTGAGCAGCGAGCAAGGGAGTTGCAGGAGATCCTTGTTTGGCGACTGGAGGAAGCCTTCCCCCCGCCTTCCACTCCCTCTGTCCCTGTCCAGCAGCCAGCAGCACAGCAGCAGGTGCCTGCGGCCAGCAGCAGCGTCAGGCGCCCTGGAGACCTGCTGTCATTGACGCAGGCGTTCTACATGAAGGTACAGCAGCCGAGAGAGGAGGTGCGGGCAGCAGCCACCTTCAGTGAGAGTCACAGCCAGCGCATGATCCGGATGGTGGCCGACTACATGGGGTCCTTCAGTGGGCTTCACACCGGCAGCGAAGAGCCTGTGGACCCCATGGAGTACTGGGTGGAGCACTTGCACATCTGGAGGGAGCTTGCGCAGTACGCCCTGGAGGTATTGTCTTGCCCCCCTTCCAGCGTGCTGTCTAAAAGGTGCTTCAGTGCGGCCGGTGGCGTGGTCACCGAGAAGCGCTCTCGTCTGTCCACAGAGGGCGTGGACAGACTGATATTTTTGAAGATTAACCAGGCCTGGATAGAAGGCATGTTCCTGGCACCTGTTGTCGGCGAAAGGAAGACATGAGGTGCCTGCCTGGGAATTACAATACATTGCCTGCTGCCTGCCATACATGATGACTCCTCCTCCTCCTCCTGCTGGCCTGCTGCATTGATTTACCTATGAATTTATTTATGTATTTATTGTATTTCTACCTGACTCCTGCTGCTGCTGGCCTGCTGCATTGATTTACGGTTACCTATGAATTTATTTATGTATTTATTGTATTTCTACCTGACTCCTGCTGCTGCTGCTGGCCTGCTGCATTGATTTACCTATGAATTTATTTATGTATTTATTGTATTTCTACCTGACTCCTGCTGCTGCTGCTGGCCTGCTGCATTGATTTACCTATGAATTTATTAATGTATTTATTGTATTTCTACCTGACTCCTCCTGCTGCTGCTGGCCTGCTGCATTGATTTACGGTTACCTATGAATTTATTTATGTATTTATTGTATTTCTACCTGACTCCTGCTGCTGCTGCTGGCCTGCTGCATTGATTTACCTATGAATTTATTTATGTATTTATTGTATTTCTACCTGACTCCTCCTGCTGCTGCTGGTCTGCTGCATTGATTTACCTATGAATTTATTTATGTATTTATTGTATTTCTACCGGACTCCTGCTGCTGCTGCTGGGCTGCTGCATTTATTTACCTATGAATTTATTTATGTATTTATTGTATTTCTACCTGACTCCTCCTGCTGCTGCTGGCCTGCTGCATTGATTTACCTATGAATTTATTTATGTATTTATTGTATTTCTACCTGACTCCTGCTGCTGCTGCTGGCCTGCTGCATTGATTTACCTATGAATTTATTTTTGTATTTATTGTATTTCTACCTGACTCCTCCTGCTGCTGCTGGCCTGCTGCATTGATTTACCTATTAATTTATTTATGTATTTATTGTATTTATAAAGTCCACACTATGCATTGCCTGCTGTCAGTACCACACGTCACTCCTCCTCCTCCTGCTGCTGTTGTATTTATCCTGCTGCTGTCAGTGGTCCCACCGCCAGAGTCCACACTATGCATTGCCTGCTGTCAGTGCCACACGTCACTCCTCCTCCTCCTGCTGCTGTTGTATTTATCCTGCTGCTGTCAGTGGTCCCACCGCCAGGGTCCACACTATGCATTGCCTGCTGTCAGTGCCACACGTCACTCCACCTCCTCCTCCTGCTGCTGTTGTATTTATCCTCCTGCTGTCAGTGGTCCCACCGCCAGGGTCAACACAATACATTGCCTGCTGCAAGTGCCACACGTCACTTCTCCTCCTCCTGCTGCTGTATTTATCCTCCTGCTGCTGTATTTATCCTCCTGCTGTCAGTGGTCCCACCACCAGGGTCCACACAATGCATTGCCTGCTGCCAGTGCCACGCACACGTCACTCCTCCTCCTCCTCCTCCTCCTGCTGCTGCTGCTGTTGTATTTATCCTCCTGCTGTCAGTGGTCCCACCGCCAGGGTCAACACAACACATTGCCTGCTGCCAGTGCCACACGTCACTCCTCCTCCTGCTGCTGCTGTATTTATCCTCCTGCTGCTGTATTTATCCTCCTGCTGTCAGGGTCCACACAATGCATTGCCTGCGGCCAGTGCCACACGTCACGTTTTTAGTTTTGTTTTTTTAAGTACACCTATTTCAATGTGAATTCCCTTTAAAAAAAAACACACAAAAAAACCCCGAATTCGCGAACAAGAATTTTTACCGAATTTTGAGCCGTAACCCCGAACCGAATATGAATTCGAACCGAATTTTGTGGTCGAAGTGAATTCGAATTCGAATGTCATGCGGACCCGAATTCGAATGTACCCGAACCGAATTTTGGTACATCTGAGCATGCCTGATTACTGCGCCATCACCACTGTGCCAATAACCAAAGTTATTCTATAATGTGTGTGTGTGTGTATGTGTGTGTGTGTGTGTGTGTGTGTGTGTGTGTGTGTGTGTGTGTGTGTGTGTGTGTGTGTGTGTGTGTGTGTGTGTGTGTGTGTGTGTGTAGTGTGTGTGTGTGTGTGTGTGTGTGTGTGTGTGTAGTGTGTGTGTGTGTGTGTGCGTGTGCGTGCGCGTGCAGCTTTTTTTACGCAATTTGCAAAATAGCATGTAATTTTTTTTTTTTATTTCACATTGCCATTATGGGGTGTTCAGTATAGAATTCTGAGGGGAAAAATGAAATCAATTAATTTTGGAAGAAAGTCTGTAACATAACATGTGGAAAAAGTGATGCGTTCTGAATATTTTCCAGATACACTGTGGATTCCCTGGTGGTCTAGTGGTCCCAGAGTAAACACAGAGCTACATGCCACAGTGGGTTTTGAGATAAAACCCTAACCAACTCCAGAGCCAGTGTCTCGATTTCCAGTAGGAGAACTGGGTAGTAGACAGCTGGTGGCTGCTACTGATGATGGACATGATATCCAGCCCTGGGGAAGGTGTGGCTCTATTTTAAATCCCACCACTGCTCAAAGCTCTGCTTATACTTTGAGAGCAAAGGAGGTAGGCTCTAGGAGAGTGAGGATCCACTTGGCAGATCACTTCGTCCTAGTGATGGCCAAGAACTTTGTTCTGCCCACTCACCCAACATGCCATTACAACCAGAAATGGATTAAGATGAAATAGGCCTTAGGCAAGTCAAACAAGTTATAGATTAGAATTATGAATATAGGGACAACATTAATGGAAAGCACGAATACAGCCATACACATATAGATTACTGCCCAATGTGGCTAACAGATCAATCCCTCTTTGATCTGAATCTGATCAGAGAGGGATTAGATCCCCCCATACACGGCACACAGATTTTCAATACATTTCACAATGAAATCATTGAAAACTGTTGAACTGCAGTATTGCACTGTTCGATGCAATGCAACAATAGGACCGTCGATCTACTGCCACTCCCCTGTCATGTCCACTCGACCGAAATTTACCATACGGTCCGATAGTAAATTTTTCTTTATTCTTTCCACAAACCAATCAAAATTACGATCGATTCAGCTCATTAGTAACCACAGCCAGGAGAGAAGGGGGAGAGGGAAGAGCAGGATTATCCACAAGGCAACCAAGGCAGTTGCCTGGGACCCAGTGGGTATCAGGGGGCCCAAACCACACTTTGTCTGACCCTTCTTCCATCTTATATTACCAAAAAGAAGATAAGTAGGAGTCTAAGCTACTATCTTGCCTACTACCTTGCTTAGGGCCCTATTTCTTCTTAATCTATCTCTGAGATGTGCCCACACAAGCAAGTAAAGCAACAGTAGAGTGTCCTGCAGAACCAGAGAGCTTCTGTGCTACATCTGCATTTTGTACAACAGTCCTTTCTAACACTAATCGTGGCCGGACCCCAGACTCCTCGGGCCCCATACTGCAGGGCTGGTTGTGATGCTCTGACAGCAGCACTAGGAGGAGGGGTCTTCTTCAAAAACAGGAAAGCTAACAGAAAATAATTTCTCTGATGTACCACTCAACCACCGTACAGAAGCAACACATCATACAACAGAGATAAAGCTAACACATACAATTCTGTTTTCTTTTTAATATATTTTATTTTATTTTAAATACAACACACTTTTTAAAAATAAAATGTAGCATGCTACATGTTCAACAGATAGAAGTAGATGCCAGGAGAAAGGTCTGCTATAAATATGAAGTCATGGAAAAACATTACATCCTTTAATGGTACATTTCTCGATCATTAAAAAAAACGTATATGCTATACACAAATATCATTGCTGCAAAACCCCTTCTGAAACTTGATGTAGAAAACCATTTCTCGATTGCATTCTGCAGCTGGCATTCTGGAACTGACCATATACTCAAATTCTCCTTTATGGGCCTGAATTTTGATCTCTTTCTGAAGCACGGATTGTACCAAACAGAAGGTAAGTTTATAGTCCAAGTCAATTCAGGGACGGTTCTAGACTTTTTGCTGCCTAAGGCAAACTTGTGAGGCTGCATTAACCCCCCAAAAATTGGAATGATCGCACAGCACCCGACAATTTGCACGGCACATTATAGCTACGGTGAACCCCAAAAAAACACCCTCAGTATAACTAGGCAGCCAGGTATAGGTGCCCCCAGTATTGGTAGCTAGGTGCAGTTGCCCCCAGTATAGGATAGCCAGGTACATTTGCCCCCAGAATAGGTTGGCCAGGCACTCTCGTAACTTCCTGTTTCTGCCTGGTGCTGTCCCCAGACTTCTGCCCCCTGAGGAAGTCGCCTCACTTGGCATCATGGGTGTACCGGGCCTGAGTCAAATGGCTGTGCATATTTACTGGGTTGATAGGAACTATGGGGTTGATTCAGCCTGGTTTTGGTAAATGTGCTGATCCCCTCATTACATTCCCCACAAGCAAGCGGTGCGACCAGTCTCCCCCGGAAATTCAGTCAGATAGTGTGGCCAGTGTATTCTGATTCCCAGCCTCTTTTAATTATGCAGAGTGTTGTAGAAAAAGCGCAATTATCTGGTTGTTGGGCCCTCTTTCTTTCTTGGACTGTGCCTCTTTCTATATCACATGACGTGCATTGAGAGCATATGAGGAGACCCTGCAGTACAGTTAGAAGAGGCACAGTGCAGAAGAGGAGAGGATGTCATGCTGGACCAGGTAATTACACTTCTGCTGATGCGCCATTCTGTGTATTGGCGTAGCTGGTGCTCCCCCTAAATGTTGCTGCCAGAATCCAATAATGCAAGTGGCTTCATGGTAGGGCCGGCCCTGGGTTGATTCACAAAATGTATTTTTTAGGATTCTTTTGTCCTTATCTGTCTGATCTCATGAATCTTCTCTCCTTATTTATTTTACCCTTGATGATTCTCTTCGCATCTGTTTAATCTTATAGATAATTTCCCACTCATCTGTTTATCTCATCAATTATCTCTCCTTACTGTGGGATGGACAAATAAGTAAGGTGAGATCATTAATGAGAAAGGTTTAGAGAATGATTCCCTTTGTTGGCACGCTTCAACTCCGGTAATCACATGAAGAGGGTATTCTATGACCCTGACACCCATTAAAGGACCACTATCGCAAAAAAGAAGTAGGCAGTTGAAATCTGACAGAGCTAACAGGTTTTGGGCCAGTCCATCTCCTCATGGGGGATTCTCAGGGCTTTTTTTGTTTTCAACAGCATTTCCTGAACAGCAGTTTAACTGCCAAAATAGTAAGATACCAGCCAGCCTCCCTACTCCCTTGCACACTATTTTGTCAGACTTTGCAACTGCTGTTCAGACAATGCTGTTGAAAACAAAGAGAACCCCTCCCCCCGAGAATCCCCTATGAGGAGGTGGACTGATCCAAAACCTGTCGGTGCTGTCAGATTTTAACTTCCTACTTTTTTTTGTGATCGTGGTCCTTTAACTTCTTGGCGGTGTGGACGAGCTCACCTTGTCCATGACCGCCGCTGTGCACCTACTGGGCCGATTTGCACATTTTTAAAAAAAAAAAACACAGCTAGCAGTGTGCTAGCTGTGTGTTTTACGCGCTCGCCGCCGATCCGCCGCGTAACAGCCCCCCCCCCCCCCCCCGGGGACCCCTGCGCAGCCTGGCCAATCAGTGCCAGGCAGCGCTGAGTGGTGGATCGGGACTCCCTGTGACGTCACGGCATCGGTGACGTCATCGCGATCATCGCCATGGCGATGGGGGAAGCCCTAAAGGAAATCCCGTTCAGAATGGGATTTCCTGGTGGGTTTGATCGCCAACGGCGATTGGAAGGGTGGGAGGGATGCAGCAGGGAGGGGGGAATCATGTAGCTAGTGCTAGGCTAGCTACATGATTTAAAAAAAAAAATAAAAAAATACTGCTGCACAGCCACCCTGGCGATCTTAAATGAATTAAGCAATATTAAGCATCTTATATAAATATATATTCATATATATTATATATATTTATAAGCAAACACAACAAATTCATTTTTTTTATTTTTAACTAAAAGCCTTTTTTTATTTTTATTTTTTTTAAATCTGCGAGATTCTTTTGTGTACATTTTTTCCCAATCTACGGGTCCATTGAATTTCTGGAGTTGGTTCCAGAACCTTGTCTGCAAAACAAAATCTTCTGTGTTTGCTTAAACAACCAAGAAAACCGATTCTTAAGTCTCTTCACCATACAGATCAGGAAAATGGCATGAAGGATTGGAAGAATATTTAAAGCCACATAAACCCATGCGATGCTGCAGAGAGTAGAATAGGAGGATGGCTCGATACTTGTGTAAACATGTAACACACAGCTCAAGAATGAGATGATCAGAACCAGCATAGCCCTGTAGTAGGCATCCAGTTGGCCTGTTTCAGTACGTTTCATTTTGTGCACATGAAGTGACAAAGAGATAACGAGAGGGACAGCTGCAGTCAGGTAGATGAACAACGGTGTTATATTTAAAATAAAAAAAAGTTGAACTTTTTTGTGGGCGAAACCCAAAATATACAATGGTACATCATAATCCGTAGTGTTGCCAGCAACTTTAGCATTACTTAACCAGACTATCAACATGGCTTGATTCACGGATATAAATGCAGAACCCGCTATCAGATGGAGGACTCTTCTTGAAATGATGGTCCTCAGACTTTGGAAGAAGCTGTTTTGAAAGTTGGAGATCTTCAAGCACAAAACTAGAGACAGAAGAGTCAAAAACCACATACTTGAGTAGTTGGAGGCAAGCCTGATAAAACGAGAAACAATGCCTAGAGCAATCGCCTTTTTCACTTCCAGTGTTAAAGTGTGGTCAAGGCATCCCGAGAGAAAGATAATCCTCGATATGCCGAGAGAGGTGATAATTTGGTCAGTCGGTCCCAATGGTCTTCCTTTTATCTGGTCAACAATATTCCCAATTACGACAAGTAAATGGATTGTTAAACCAGCTATAAAAAGCAGAGCGGTTGCAGCAACAAGGGCTGCAAATTGAACAGCTAAAGCCATTTGACCTAAATGTGTTTTCATATAGGCAACACAAAAATGTCACGGATGTAATAAGTAGTCTCTTCATGTCAGTGCGTCAATGTAAATGGTCATGCAAATATTTACATGTTTTAGGTTTATGCAAAAAAGGACCGAGGAGATTAAATTTTATTAAGCCACAGTTCCTGCAGCTGTTCACATGATGATGAGGACAAGTTTTTTTTTCTCTTGTTTTAAATTCAACACCAGAAAATAAATACTATTGTTTTGGATAGTTTCATAGAATAGATTTTTTTGGGGGGTTTTATTACTGATCTTTATCCACTATCTTTGAGATTTTCTTTAACTTATTGTCTCAGAAAAAGCAATGAATAAAGCTTTTTTTGTAGAGTAGGGAAGAGTTACATTCCATTTTGGGCAGCATGGTGGAATAGTGGATAGCACTCTTTAATAAAAAAGGATATTGTAATGAAGTCCAGGATAGTGCTGTGTGAATCCCACCCCTATCTCCCAACTACTAAATTATTCAATCATCACAAAAACATTTTTTCTAACCATTAGCCTAAAAACCCAACATGTTTCCACTTCAGGTAAGGCTTTGTCAGGGGTGCTGTACAGAGGACAGTAAATCGAGTGATAAAGTGCTAGTGCATTACAGACAACAAATACAGTATTACATTGTAACATCATTAGGTAGGGCAACAGCGTAGCAGCCTGCATGTGTTCTTCTCTTGGACCCCAGTACTTATCTATGTTCATAGTAGTTGTTGTTGTTTTGTTTTTGTTTTTAATCTTACTTATTGAATCTTGTTATCTTGCTATACGTTGATTCATGTCTTCCCCAGGCTGCTTGAAAAGACACTGTCCTCAGAATCCTTCCTTTTTGGGGTCTACTAATGCTCAAACACCAGCACTAACTATATTTGCAGATATATCTGGGTGCTTGAGCTGGGTAATGCCAGTGCAGCAGCAAAATAAGCTAAGCCCCTCAGCATTGAGAGGGCACCAGTCAATATGGAGAAAATAGTGTTGCAAGCAAGCTAAAAAGGTTTTTCAAGCAAGATGAAATAAGAATTCAATCAAGTCAGACAACTGAATGGAAAGCTCTCAATGGGCGGGAACAACACGTAGGTGGGCGGGGTCACACCTAGTGTTGGGCGAACAGTGTTCGCCACTGTTCGGGTTCTGCAGAACATCACCCTGTTCGGGTGATGTTCGAGTTCGACCAAACACCTGATGGTGTTCGGCCAAACCGTTCGGCCATATGGCCGAACTAAGAGCGCATGGCCGAACGTTCGGCTAGTGCTGTGATTGGCCAAACGGGTCACGTGGTTCGGACCCGAACGCGCTCTGATTGGCCGAACGGGTCACGTGGTTCGGGTAAATAAATACCCAATCCACGTCATTTCTCCGCCAATTGTCTGTGGGTTTATCTTTAGGTAGGCAGGCAGGGTAGTTCTCTCTCCAGCCAGGCTAGCCAGGGTCCCCCCAGTCATTGTGTCGCTGCTGGGAACAGTAGTACACCGCTCACCCACACTATATAGCATTGTGTTTACTGCCACTCTGTGTACACCGCTCACCCGCCACTGTATAGCATTGTGCTCTGTGTCGCTGCTGGGAATAGTAGTACACCGCTCACCCACCACTGTATAGCATTGTGCTCTGTGTCGCTGCTGGGAACAGTAATACACCGCTCACCCACCACTGTATAGCATTGTGCTCTGTGTCACTGCTGGGAATAGTAGTACACCCCCGCTCACCCACCACTGTATAGCATTGTGCTCTGTGTTGCTGCTGGGAATAGTAGTACACCACTCACCCACCACTGTATAGCATTGTGCTCTGTGTCGCTGCTGGGAATAGTAGTACACCGCTCACCCACCACTGTATAGCATTGTGCTCTGTGTCGCTGCTGGGAACAGTAGTACACCGCTCACCCACCACTGTATAGCATTGTGCTCTGTGACGCTGCTGGGAATAGTAGTACACCGCTCACCCACCACTGTATAGCATTGTGCTCTGTGTCGCTGCTGGGAACAGTAGTACACCGCTCACCCACCACTGTATAGCATTGTGTTTACTGCCACTCTGTGTCTCTTCTGGGAACAGTAGTACACCGCTCACCCGCCACTGTATAGCATTGTGCTCTGTGTCGCTGCTGGGAATAGTAGTACACCGCTCACCCACCACTGTATAGCATTGTGCTCTGTGTCGCTGCTGGGAACAGTAGGACACCGCTCACCCACCACTGTATAGCATTGTGCTCTGTGTCGCTGCTGGGAACAGTAGTACACCGCTCACCCACCACTGTATAGCATTGTGCTCTGTGTCGCTGCTGGGAATAGTAGTACACCGCTCACCCACCACTGTATAGCATTGTGCTCTGTGTCGCTGCTGGGAACAGTAGTACACCGCTCACCCACCACTGTATAGCATTGTGCTCTGTGTCGCTGCTGGGAACAGTAGTACACCGCTCACCCACCACTGTATAGCATTGTGCTCTGTGTCGCTGCTGGGAATAGTAGTACACCGCTCACCCACCACTGTATAGCATTGTGCTCTGTGTCGCTGCTGGGAACAGTAGTACACCACTCACCCACCACTGTATAGCATTGTGCTCTGTGTCGCTGCTGGGAATAGTAGTTCAAGAGGGCGTGAAACCGTTAGCGTTACCGGTCCCTTTTCCTGGAACCTCTTATCTGTATTACATTTATGACTGCATGGCGACAAAAAGCATGTTACCTGTGCAAAGAAAAATGACATTTTCCGCATTTAAAAGACATTTTTTCCTTTGAAACTTTACAATCAATTTTCTCAAAAACTATAAGCTCTTTTTCAAATATTTTTTTTCCTCTTGTACCCACTCCCAAGGTGCACATACCCTATAAATTTGGGGTAGGTAGCATGTAAGGAGGCTTTACAAAGCACGAAAGTTCGGGTCCCGAATGACTTCCATTATGTTCGGAGTTCAGCTCGAACACCCGAACATCGCGGCCATGTTCGGCCTGTTCGGCCCGAACCCGAACATCTAGATGTTCGCCCAACACTAGTCACACCCCACAAAACTGGTGAACGCTCCCATTGTTCCATCTGTAATTGTCACAAGAGAATCAGAAGGCAAACTTTAGACCAGTGTGAGTTCCCCGCACAGCTTGGGTGACTGGCAACTTTGTGCATGCACCAACTGCTTCAGAAGGAATGGATTGGATCCAATCCCCACCCTGTGGATTTGGTACCAGTACTAGTGTGGATGTATTTGGGAAAGATTGTGTGTCTGTGAGGTGGCATGTTTGGGAGTGCTCCAGAGTATTTTTTTTTTTTTTTTTTTAGCCGATCCCGGAACGACGCAGTTCAAGTCTATGTCCAGCAGGTGGTGCTGCGGCTCTGACTGGACATAGACTCTACGTCCCAGTAAATCACGTTTCCCCACCGAACTCGCCACTCTACACCCGCCGCAATTCGCTCACTCTGCCGTCTATAAGGCGGCAGAGCTCGGTGAGCTGGTCAGAAGCTGCTTTCATTGGCTCTAGTGTTGGGCGAACATCTAGATGTTCGGGTTTGGGCCGAACAGGCCGAACATGGCCGCGATGTTCGGGTGTTCGACCCGAACTCCGAACATAATGGAAGTCAATGGGGACCCGAACTTTTGTGCTTTGTAAAGCCTCCTTACATGCTACATACCCCAAATTTACAGGGTATGTGCACCTTGGGAGTGGGTACAAGAGGAAAAAAAAATTAGCAAAAAGAGCTTATAGTTTTTGAGAAAATCGATTTTAAAGTTTCAAAGGGAAAACTGTCTTTTAAATGCGGGAAATGTCTGTTTTCTTTGCACAGGTAGCATGCTTTTTGTCGGCATGCAGTCATAAATGTAATACATATAAGAGGTTCCAGGAAAAGGGACCGGTAACGCTAACCCAGCAGCAGCACACGTGATGGAACAGGGGGAGGGTGGCGCAGGAGGAGAAGGCCACGCTTTGAGACACAACAACCCAGGCCTTGCATGAGGACAAGAAGCGTGCGGATAGCAATTTGCATTTTGTCGCCATGCAGTCATAAATGTAATACAGATGAGAGGTTCAATAAACAGGGACCGGAAACGCTAACCCATCACAGATGTTCATTGTTTATGTTACTTGGTTGGGGTCCGGGAGTGTTGCATAGTCGTTTCCAATCCAGGATTGATTCATTTTAATTTGAGTCAGACGGTCTGCATTTTCTGTGGAGAGGCGGATACGCCGCCGATCTGTGACGATGCCTCCGGCAGCACTGAAACAGCGTTCCGACATAACGCTGGCTGCCGGGCAAGCCAGCACCTCTATTGCGTACATTGCCAGTTTGTGCCAGGTGTCTAGCTTCGATACCCAATAGTTGAAGGGTGCAGATGGATTGTTCAACACAGCTACGCCATCTGACATGTAGTCCTTGACTATCTTCTCCAGGCGATCGGTGTTGGAGGTGGATCTGCACGCTTGCTGTTCTGTGTGCTGCTGCATGGGTGTCAGAAAATTTTCCCACTCCAAGGACACTGCCGATACCATTCCCTTTTGGGCACTAGCTGCGGCTTGTGTTGTTTGCTGCCCTTCTGGTCGTCCTGGGTTTGCGGAAGTCAGTCTGTCGGTGTACAACTGGCTAGAGGAGGGGGAGGATGTCAATCTCCTCTCTAAAGTCTCCACAAGGGCCTGCTGGTATTCTTCCATTTTGACCTGTCTGGCTCTTTCTTCAAGCAGTTTTGGAACATTGTGTTTGTACCGTGGATCCAGAAGGGTATAAACCCAGTAATTGGTGTTGTCCAGAATGCGCACAATGCGTGGGTCGCGTTCAATGCAGTCCTAGGCCGAAGAGGTCATAGCCTAGGGTCACAAAACCTGTTTATTTGGTCAATTTCAATGGTGGCGAGTCTGACGTACATAAATCGCAGCAATGGCCGTTAGCAACGTCTGAATCTCACGAAATGTCTCATGCAGGTAGAAGACATATTGTTAGACTTGGGCTCCAAAGATGGGTTCCCTACATCTCTGCAAACCAGAGTTACAGGGCTCCAAATTTGGTAAAATCCCCCATAGGCTTTCATTGGGCCTCCTATTTACAGTTCCAAAATCTCACATCTTTTCAAAGGGCAATTACTCAGCCGTGGCAAATTTTCTAGCATTGTAGGGACCCTTAGGGGGAACATGACTGGTGAGTTTCGGGCCCCTAGGCCAAAGAGGTCATAGCCTAGGGTCACAAAAACCTGTTTATTTGGGCTATTTCAATGGTAGTGATGGTGACGTACATAAATCGCAGCAATGGCCGTTAGCAAAGTCTGAATCTCACGAAATGTCTCATGCAGGTAGAAGACATATTGTTAGACTTGGATTCCAAAGATGGGGTCCCTACATCTCTGCAAACCAGAGTTACAGGGGTCCAAAATTGGTAAAATCCCCCATAGGCTTTCATTGGGCCTCCTATTTACAGTTCCAAAATCTCACACCATTTCAAAGGGCAATGGCTCAGCAGTGGCAAAACTCACCAGTCATGATCCCCCTAAGGGTCCCTACAATGCTAGAAAATTTGGTACTGCTGAGCCATTGCCCTTTGAAAAGATGTGAGATTTTGGAAAGTGAAATAGGGAGGCAATGAAATCCTATGGGGGATTTTACCAATTTTGGACCCCTGTAACTCTGGTTTGCAGAGATGTAGGGACCCCATCTTTGGAATCCAAGTCTAACAATATGTCTTCTACCTGCATGAGACATTTCGTGAGATTCAGACTTTGCTAACGGCCATTGCTGCGATTTATGTACGTCACCATCACTACCATTGAAATAGCCCAAATAAACAGGTTTTTGTGACCCTAGGCTATGACCTCTTCGGCCTAGGGGCCCGAAACTCACCAGTCATGTTCCCCTAAGGGTCCCTACAATGCTAGAAAATTTGGTACTGCTGAGCCATTGCCCTTTGAAAAGATGTGAGATTTTGGAAAGTGAAATAGGGAGGCAATGAAAGTCTGATGCCTAACCTTAAAGGAGTTATCAGGCTTTTTTTTTTTTTATGAAAATAAGTGCTACTTACCCAGGGCTCGTCCAGCCCCAAGCTCCCAGCATGTCCCTTGCCGCAGCTCTGCAGTCAGCTGTTCGCTGCCGCTGCCTCCCAGCCCCCGGCGATGACGTCAGGCCGACTGCGCCTGTGCGAGCGGCGCTGTCAATCACCGCCACATGGACCAGAGCGTACTGTGCCGACGCAGAACTACTGCGCCTGCGCAGTACACTCCGGTCCACGTGGCGGTGATTGACAGTGCTGCTCGCACAGGCGCAGTACAGGCCGACATCTAGGTCGGACTGGTGCCATCGCCGGGGACTGGGAGGCAGCGAATGGCTGACTGCAGAGCTGCGGCGAGGGACATGCTGGGAGCGTGGGGCTGGAGGAAGCCCCGGGTAAGTAGCACTTATTTCATTAAAAATGCCTGATAACTCCTTTAAACAACCCCCCCACCACACACACACACACACACACACACACACACACACACACACACAAACCTACCTACCTGGTGATGCCTAACCCCACTCCTGCCCACCCACCATACAAACTACTTGTCTGACACCTACCCCCCCCTCCAACTACCTGTTTGACAGTGCCTAACTGCCTGCCTCCCCCCTCCCCTGCCGCCAATCACACCACAAGAAGAAAAAACGTCCCCCCTCAGGCCAGGGTCAGAATGGGGATGATTATCACACAAAAAAAAACTCAGAGGGCACTGGCCTGAGCAGAGAATTGAATTTGACAGCAGTAGCAGGCAGGCAGCAAAGTGTGAGTAACTCAGTGACAAGAAGGGAGAAGAAGTACAGAAACAAAATGTATAAAAAACACCTTCTCCTCTGGCAACCTGGACCCAACCTCCTCTATCCTCCTGTCTCCTCAGTCCTACACCTCCTCCTCCTCCACAGCAGCAAGCAGCTATAGGTGGCATCTCCGACTCCCAGCCCCCAGAGTGTCCGACTCCTCCAGCCAGGACAGCCAGCCAGCCACTTGTAGCCGCAGCTCCAGGCTCCCAGCCCCCCTAGCACAGAAAGCTGAAGAGTGAGACAGCTCACTCAGACGACACCTCAGGCACAGCAGCACAGGGGAGGACTGTGTCCGACTCCTCCAGCCAGCCACTCGTAGCCGCAGCTCCAGGCCCCCAGCCCCCCCAGCACAGAAAGCTGAAGAGTGAGACAGCTCACTTCGACGACACCTCAGGCACAGCAGCACAGGGGAGGACTGTGTCCGACTCCTCCAGCTAGCCACTCGTAGCCACAGCTCCAGGCCCCCAGCCCCCCAGCACAGAAAGCTGAAGAGTGAGACAGCTCACTCCGACGACACCTCAGGCACAGCAGCACAGGGGAGGACTGTGTCCGACTCCTCCAGCCAGCCACTCGTAGCCGCAGCTCCAGGCCCCCAGCCCCCCCAGCACAGAAAGCTGAAGAGCGAGACAGCTCACTCCGACGACACCTCAGGCACAGCAGCACAGGGGAGGACTGTGTCCGACTCCTCCAGCCAGCCACTCGTAGCCGCAGCTCCAGGCCCCCAGCCCCCCCAGCACAGAAAGCAGAAGAGTGAGACAGCTCACTCCGACGACACCTCAGGCACAGCAGCACAGGGGAGGACTGTGTCCGACTCCTCCAGCCAGCCACTCGTAGCCGCAGCTCCAGGCCCCCAGCCCCCCCAGCACAGAAAGCTGAAGAGTGAGACAGCTCACTCCGATGACACCGCAGGCACAGCAGCACGTTGCGGGCGGCAATGGCTCCAGGCGGGGGGCGGAGTCAAGCAGGGTCAATCCATCGGGCCGGAGACGACCTAAGCTATTTGTGTCCTTGCGCCGCTCACATCCACCGCAGGCGCAGCCACGCACAAGGGCACACCACGGCCGGCCGCCTCAGCCCCTTCTCTGATTGGATACTTCAACTTGCCGGGAAATATCGTGTGAGGTTGCGATCCCCACTGCGAACCTGTCACCTGTGGTATGCCTGCGGCTGCTGCGTATAGCAGCGGCCGGCCCTAATTACTTAAGATTCGGGCGGCCCGGGGGGCAATTGCCCCCCGTCCCCCTGGGCCAGTCCTCCCCTGATATGGCCGAACAGTTTGGCCGAACACCATCAGGTGTTCGGCCGAACCCGAACATCACCCGAACAGGGTGATGTTCTGCAGAACCCGAACAGTGGCGAACACTGTTCGCCCAACACTAATTGGCTCCTGGCCCTGTCATCACTGTAAACCAAACCCATTGGCTTACATTGATTGACAGGGTCAGGAGCCAATGAAAGCGGCTCCTGACTAGAGGTGTAGTGAACGGTTCGCCGGCGAACGGTTCCAGGCGAACATTGGTGGTTCGCGTTCGCCTGCGCCAGGCGAACTTTTCCGGAAGTTCGATTCGCCCCATAATGCACTATGAGGGTCAACTTTGACCCTCTGCATCACAGTCAGCAGGCACATTGTAGCCATTCAGGCTACACTAAGCCCTGGAGCCCCCCCCCTCCCCTTTATATAAGGCAGGCTGTGGCGGCCATTAGCCTCACTCGTGTGCCTGCTAGAGACAGACTAGTAGGGACAGCTGCTGCAGACTTGTTCTTCTAGGGACAGATTAGTTAGGTTCTTGGCTGCTTAGCTTGCTCCTGGCTTATTATTAGTGCTTTTACAGCACCCCTCAATAGCTCTTTTCAGAGCTCATCCTGTATTTTTTTTTTTTTTTACTGTGTGTCAAACTGACACTTTTGTTGCATGCACAGCCTTGCTAATTGATAGTGTGTGTGCCACTGCCAGCAGCCCAGCACATTCAGTGACTACCTGTGTGTGTGACAGGGAGCTGCACATTGTACTACCCAGTACTGCATATACCCAGTACCTGTTGTGTTTACTTAAAGAGGAACTCCAGTGAAAATAATTTAATAAAAAAAAGTGCTTCATTTTTACAATAATTATGTATAAATGATTTAGTCAGTGTTTGCTCATTGTAAAATCTTTCCTCTCCCAGATTCACATTCTGACATGTATTACATGGTGACATTGTTACTGTGGGCAAGTTATGTAGCTGTTTCTAGCTGCTCTGGCTGTTACAGACAGCTTTAAACAGCCATTTCCTGTCTGTGAACATTGTTACATTGTGGCAGTTTGCCCAGAGTACCGCGGTATTCAGAGCCTCTTGTGGGAGGGCTTTCAGCACAAAATTAGTCACACAGCGCCCCCTGATGGTCTGTTTGTGAAAATCATTCTATTTCTCATGTAAAAGGAGGTATCAGCTACTGATTGGGATAAAGTTCAATTCTTGGTTGGAGTTTATCTTTAACCCACCTCCAGGTGGACTTTGGGTATGACTAGAATATTAGAACCTGTAAATCTGAGATTGGTACGCAGCTGCAACATCTCTTTCATGTACTCAGGGCCCAGATTATGTAGTGATTTAAGTGTAATTTCTGCCAGATTTACCTGAAGCATTTTGTTTTACTATTCATGGCTTGATTTACACATATGCCTGCATAATCACATTGCAGAAACTGAATGTTCATACACCGCGATTTCACTTAGCTAGTTTGCATACTTTTCACCATCGGGACATTAACCATTTAATTACTGTTTTAACTCTTTCTCATTAGGGTTAGAGATGTCGCGAACGGTTCGCCTGCGAACGGTTACAGGCGAACTTTGGTGGTTCACGTTCGCCTGCACCATGCGAACTTTTGCGGAAGTTTGATTCGCCCCATAATGCACTATGAGGGTCAACTTTGACCCTCTGCATCACAGTCAGCAGGCACATTGTAGCCATTCAGGCTACACTAAGCCCTGGAGCCCCACCCCCCCTTATATAAGGCAGACTGCGGCAGCCATTAGCCTCACTCGTGTGTAGTGGTGCTCAAATACCCCTTTTCAAAATTCGAGTTAGGTCGAATTCGAATAGTAAATTATTCGAGATCAGTCGAATATTCGAATCGAATAATTTTTACTATTCGATTCGACCTCGGAATTCGAGCTCACTATTCGAGTCGGTATTCGAGCTCATTATTCGAGCTGACTATTCGAAATGGCCTTAAATAGCTTCCAACACTTGTTTTGAGGGTGAATGAAAGGTCTTGTACCGCCTACAGCTGATAAAGAATACTGCTGCCAGACTGCTAACCAACCAACCCCGTCACTGCCACATAATGCCAGTCCTGCATTCCCTTCACTAGCTACCTATAGAATGGAGGGTCCTATTCAAGATCGGCCTACTGACATTTAAATCCCTGAATAATCTAGGCCCTGGATACTTGACAGATATGTTACAGCTGCGTAGCAATCCCCGCATTCTCAGATCCACAGGTTCTAATAATCTAGTCATACCCAGAGTCCACTTGGAAACTTTTGGTCCCAGAGCCTTCTGTCATGCTGCCCCTATGTTTTGGAACTCCTTACCTCAACAGATCAGGACAGCCCCATCCCTGGATGTGTTTAAATCCAGACTGAAAACCCACCTGTTCAGTCTGGCATTTGCAGAAATATAACTTTTGTTGTGTGAATACTTCATCCTACTAACTACTGAATCTGAGAGAGCCTAAGCGCTTTGAGTCCTATGGGAGAAAAGCGCTATAGAAATGTTATTGTATTGTATTGTATTGTATAAGAAACCTCTTTTTTTCCAAGTAACAACAGCAAGTGATTATGTGGGGACGTTCCTTTAAAAAAAAAAAGTTGAAAAGAGAAGTTGTGTCCAGAAATTTGTTCAGTACTGTATATACTTCTTCTTCTTCTTCTTTATCTTCTATATCTTCTTCTTCTTCTTCTTCTATATCTTCTTCTTCTATATCTTCTTCTTCTATATCTTCTTCTATATCTTCTTCTTCTTTTATATTGTCTTCTTCTTCTTCTTCTTCATCTTCTTTATCATCATCTTCTTCTTCTTCATCTTCTTTTTCTTCATCTTCTTCATCTTCTTCTTCATCTTCTTCTTCATCTTCTTCATCTTCTTCTTCATCTTCTTCATCTTCTTCATCTTCTTCTTCTTCTTCTTCTACATCTACTTCATCTTCAACTTCTTCATCTTCTTCTTCTTCTTCATCTTCTTCATCATCTTCATCTTCTTCATCTTCTTCATCTTCTTCTTCTTCATCATCTTCATCTTCTTCTTCATCTTCTTCTTCTTCATCATCTTCATCTTCTTCTTCTTCATCTTCTTCATCTTCTTCATCTTCATCTTCTTCATCTTCTTCTTCTTCTTCTTCATCTTCTTCATCTTCTTCTTCATCTTCTTCTTCTTCATCATCATCTTCTTCTTCTTCATCTTCTTCATCTTCATCTTCTTCATCTTCTTCATCTTCTTCTTCTTCATCATCTTCATCTTCTTCTTCATCTTCTTCTTCTTCATCATCTTCATCTTCTTCTTCTTCATCTTCTTCTTCTTCATCTTCTTCTTCTTCATCTTCTTCATCTTCATCTTCTTCATCTTCTTCTTCTTCATCTTCTTCTTCTTCATCTTCTTCTCCTTCTTCTTCTTCTTCTTCTTCTTCTTCATCTTCTTCTTCTTCTTCTTCATCTTCTTCTTCTTCATCTTCTTCATCTTCTTCTATATCGTCTTCTTCTTCACTTATTTCTCTTTTCAAATTTTTTTTTTTAAAGAAATGCAGCTATTTTTGAGCGTAACAAATAGCTGGTGGCGCACACATGTTGGAAGCGCCATTGTATGTGCTCCCTGGCAGTGGAAACACACAGACAGCAGGAGGTAAATTCAGCAGCAGGAGGAGGAGGATGAGTGTGTGGCAGCAGGCAGTCAATGAGGCAGGCAGTGTGACATAATAGCCCTGGTACCTAGCGGTGATACCAGGGCTGTAAATAAACACAGCAGGCAGGAGGTCCCAGACAGCGGTCGTGCAGCCCACATTGTGTCCAATACACAACTGGGACAACACAGTTTTCAACCCGGGCACCTCAGAAAAATTAAACCTTTTTTTTTTTTTTTTTTTATGGTTTTGTAGTTTTGGTTTTACAACCAATTACACAGATATAGCTATTTTTTGACGTAATAGCTGGTGGCAGAGTGGCAGCAGAAGGTAAATCTGTGTACCCTGGCGTTGGGAAACACAGACAGACAGACAGCAGCAGCAGCAGCAGGAGGAATGGAGGAGTAATGTGAGCAGCTATTGTTTGACGTAATAGCTGGTGGCAGAGTGGCAGCAGAAGGTAAATCTGTGTACCCTGGCGTTGGGAAACACAGACAGACAGACAGCAGCAGCAGCAGCAGGAGGAATGGAGGAGTAATGTGAGCAGCTATTGTTTGACGTAATAGCTGGTGGCAGAGTGGCAGCAGAAGGTAAATCTGTGTACCCTGGCGTTGGGAAACACAGACAGACAGCAGCATCAGCAGGAGGAATGGAGGAGTAGTGTGAGTGTGGCAGCAGGCAGGCAGCGTGACATAATAGCCCTGGTACCTAGCGGTGATACCAGGGCTGTAAATAAACACAGCAGGCAGGAGGTCCCAGACAGCGGTCGTGCAGCCCACATTGTGTCCAATACACAACTGGGACAACACAGTTTTCAACCCGGGCACCTCAGAAAAATTAAACCTTTTTTTTTTTTAATGGTTTTTTGGTTTTGTTTGTAAAACAAATTACACAGATATATAGCTATTGTTTGACGTAATAGCTGGTGGCAGAGTGGCAGCAGAATGTAATTCTGTGTACCCTGGCAGTGGGAAACACAGACCGACAGCAGCAGCAGCAGGAGGAATGGAGGAGTAATGTGAGCAGCTATTGTTTGACGTAATAGCTGGTGGCAGTGTGGCAGCAGAAGGTAATTCTGTGTACCCTGGCAGTGGGAAACACAGACAGACAGCAGCAGCAGGAGGAATGGAGGAGTAGTGTGAGTGTGGCAGCAGGCAGGCAGCGTGACATAATAGCCCTGGTACCTAGCGGTGATACCAGGCCGTAAATGAACACAACAGGAGGTCCCAGACAGCGGTCGTGCAGCCCACATCGTGTCCAATACACAACTGGGACAACACAGTTTTCAACCCGGGCACCTCAGAAAAATTAAACCTTTTTTTTTTTAATGGTTTTTTGGTTTTGTTTGTAAAACAAATTACACAGATATATAGCTATTGTTTGACGTAATAGCTGGTGGCATAGTGGCAGCAGAAGGTAAATCTGTGTACCCTGGCAGTGGGAAACACAGACAGACAGCAGAAGGGCAGTACACAGCAGCCCACTGTAGGTGTAAAATGTGTGGCTGCAGGCGACGTAATAGTCAAAGTGAACCAGGCTGGCTTAGTGAGCAGGAGCCAGGAGGTGGTAAAGGGTGGTAAGGCACATTAACGATGGTTCTTAGCCAGTTCATGTCCCCCTCTCGCCGACAACAGGGGCCAGGAACTCGCCTTCCACCCACGCCTGGTTCATCTTGAGAAACGTCAGTCTGTCCACAGACTTGTGAGACAGACGTGAGCGTTTCTCGGTGACCACACCACCAGCTGCACTGAAGCAGCGCTCGGACAGCACGCTGGAAGGGGGGCAGGACAGCACTTCCAGGGCGTACTGCGCCAGCTCGCTCCAGATCTCCAGGCGCTTGACCCAATACTCCATGGGATCAACAGGGGCATCGCTGTCAAGCCCGCTGTAGGACCCCATGTAGTCAGCCACCATGCGGGTCAGGCGCTGGCTGTGACCGGTGGAGGATGCTGCTGCATGCACCTCCTCTCTAGTCACTGCTGCCGGAGCCTCTACAGTCCTGTAGAGCTCGTGGCTGAGAGACAGCAGGTCTGTGGGGCGCTTGCTGCTGGATGCAGGCACCTGCTGCTGCCTCTGTGCTGGCTGCTGGACAGTGGGGGTGGAAGGCTGGGGGAAGGCTTCCTCCAAGCGCTCAACAAGGGCCTGCTGCAAGCTCCTTATTTGTTGCGCTGGGTCTCCTCCTACAGGCGGCAGGAACTGGCTCAACTTCCCCTTGAGGCGTGGGTCCAACATCATGCTGATCCAGATGTCCTCCCTCTGCTTCATCTGGATCACCCTGGGGTCTCTGCGCAGGCACGTCAGCATGTGCGCTGCCATTGGGAAGAGGCGGGCCACGTCTGCTGGCACATCGACGGCAGTGCTGCTGTCCTCATCCTCCTCCTCTGCCTCGTCAGCCTCATCCTCTCTCCACCCCCGCACCAACTCAGCTGCACTGTGCTGCTCCCCCTCATCAGCAGCAAGGTCAGGGACCTCCACCAAGTCCTCCTCCTCCTCCCCCTCAGAGGTGGACTGTGCAGCTGCTTGCCGCTCCTGCTGGTCCAAGGCTGCCGCTCCCTGTTCCAGCAAAGCATCGAGGGCCCTGTTCAGCAGACAAACCAGGGGCACCCACTCGCAGACCATAGCATGGTCCCTGCTCACCATGTTAGTGGCCTGCAGAAAGGGAGCCAGCACTAAGCACACCTGCTGCATGTGCCTCCAGTCATCATCGGGGACGATGGACGGGATGTTGCTGGTCTTGTCCCTTCTCTGAGCGGCGGAAACAGTGGCCAGGGCAAGGTACTGTTTGACAGCGCGCTTCTGTTCAACCAGACGCTCCAACATCGCCAGGGTGGAGTTCCAGCGAGTCGGAACGTCAAGGATCAGCCGATGGCGTGGCAGATCCAGCTCCTTTTGCACGTCTTCCAGGCTCGCACAGGCTGCAGCCGAGCGCCGGAAGTGACGCACAACGTTCCTTGCCGTTTCCAGCAGTTCGCCCATCCCCTGGTAGGTGCGCAAGAACTTCTGCACCACCAGGTTCAGCACGTGGGCAAGACAGGGGATGTGGGTCAGGTTTCCCCTGTCTATTGCGGCAACCAGATTGGCCCCATTGTCGGCCACCACCTCTCCGACTCTGAGGCCTCTGGGGGTCAGCCAAATCCTCTCCTGCTCCTGGAGTTTGGCCAACACATGGGTTGCCGTCAGCTTGGTCTTCCCAAGGCTGACCAAGTGCAGCAGCGCTTGGCAGTGGCGGGCCTTCACGCTGCTGCTGAGGCGGAGGGTTTGGCCAGGTGTGCCTGAGGATGGCAGAGGATCGGAGGAACCTGCTGCAGTTCCCCTGACCCTGCGGGGTGGCACCACCCACTGTGTTGCTGCTGCTGCTGTGCCCGCTGCTGCTCTCCCATCCTCACCCCCTTCCACCAAGCTGACCCAGTGGACAGTGAAGGACAGGTAGCGGCCTGTCCCGAAGCGGCTGCTCCAGGAGTCCATGGTGACGTGGACCCTTTCACCAACCGCGTGCTCCAGCCCTCGCTCCACATTGGCCATCACAAAGCGGTGCAGTGCAGGAATGGCCTTGCGGGAGAAAAAGTGTCTGCTGGGGAGCTGCCAGTCTGGGGCTGCGCAAGCAAGCAGCGCACGAATGTCGCTCCCCTCCTGCACGGGCGTGTACGGCAGGAGTTGGGAGCACATGGCCCGTGCCAGCAAGCTGTTCAGCTGCCGCACGCGACGGCTGCTGGGAGGCAGAGCCCTAACCACCCCCTGGAAGGACTCGCTCAAAAGGCTCTGGCGTGGCCTTTTGCTGGCACGGGAATCAGCAGACACAGCGGAGGAGGCCACTGAGGACTGGCTGCCAGAACAGGCCTCAGTGTCGGCGGCAGGAGTTGCAGAGGGGGGAGGAGCAGTGCGTTTCCGCACTCCTGCTGGTGCTGCTGGAGGAGCAGGAGGGCGGGTGGCTGCTGTTGCTGCTGCTGCTGAAGGCTGTGCAGTGATGGGTGTGGTGCCACTGCCAGCACCAGATGCCTTCAGCCTCTGGAACTCCTGATGCTGGTGGAAATGTTTCGCAGCAAGGTGGTTGATGAGCGAGCTGGTGCAGAACTTTAAGGGGTCTGCACCTCTGCTCAACTTCCGCTGACAGTGGTTGCAAGTGGCGTACTTGCTGTACACTGTGGGCATGGTGAAAAAGCGCCAGATTGGTGACAGAAACATCCCCCTACGGCATGGAAGCGCTGCTGCCTGTCTCCCTGTGGTGGTTTGGGGGGGGGCTTGGGGGGCTTGGGTGCGGCTGGTGGTGGTACTGGCAGATGCTGCTGCTGCTGCTGCTGAGCCTGAGACACCAGCAGGCTGTGGGACCTGCCTACTGCTGCTGCCAATGCTTGCAATGATGCGCCTCCTTGCAAGGCCCACAAGAGCATCCTCCTCCTCCTCCTCAGAGCTGCTGAGGACGACATCCCCTGGAGGTGGTGGCACCCAGTCTCTGTCTGTCACCGGGTCATCAACATCCTCCCCCTCCTGAAACATGTCCTGCTGGGATGAGGACCCCCCAAACTCCTCTCCTGATGCATGGATGGGCTGCTTGACTGTCGCCACAGTCTTGCTGTCCAATCCCTCATCCCCCAAAGTGCCCATCAGCATCTCCTCCTCAAGATCGCCAACAACAGCAGACAATTTACTCATGATGCCTGGGGTCAAAAGACTGCTGAATGACAGGTCGGCGAGTGACGGTGAACTGGCCTCCTCCCCAGACCCTGCTGGGCGGCTGCTGCGAACAGGGGTGGTGGTGGTGGTGGTGAGGGTGGAGGCCTCAGATGCAGAGCTGATGGCGGGCTGCTCATCCTCCGTCATGAGTTGCACCACAGTGTCTGCATGCTTTTCCTCAATGGGACGTTTCCGACCCGGCTGGAGGAAAATCGGAGCAGGTGCTACACGCTGCTGCTGCTGTGTCTCTGCAGCATGAGTTGCAGATGCTCCTGCTGGGCGGCGCCCAAGGCGTCCACGGCCAGTGGCTATGGGAGGAATGTTAGCCACTGACGCTGCTGCTGCTGCTGCGGAACTGTGCATGGTGGCGCGCCCGCGCCCGCGGCTTGCCACAATGCTGCTCCCTCTCCTCCTGATTCCCTTGCTGCCCTTCCCCTTGCCCAAACCGCGCTGGCTGCCACTTCCAGACATCTTCGATGTTTTGGGCGTATAGACAAAAGTTTTTTAAAAGGGCGGGTGAAAAGTGGGGTACTTTAATGGAGTGGGTTGGTGGGTGAGGTGACTGAGTGAGTGTCCCTAGTACAGTAAGTAAGTAGTAACAGTCAGGAAGTACAACTAGCAGTTACAACTTACAATAATCAGTAGTAATCACAAGTAAATTTAGTGTGTGTACACTACAGACAGTGAGTGCACGCACGCGCAAACACGCGCAGGAGCTAGCCTATGAACAGTGACTGAGTGAGTGTCCCTAGTACAGTAAGTAAGTAAGTAGTAACAGTCAGTAAGTACAACTAACTAATTACAATAATCAATCAGTTATCAGAAGGAAATAGAGTGTGTGTAGTGTGTACACAGACAGTGAGTGCACACACGCAGGAGCTAGTAGCCTATGAACAGTGACTGAGTGTCCTAGACTCCTAGTACAGTAAGTAGTAACAGTAAGTACAACTAACTAATTACAATAATCAATCAGTTATCAGAAGGAAATAGAGTGTGTGTAGTGTGTACACAGACAGTGAGTGCACACACGCAGGAGCTAGTAGCCTATGAACAGTGACTGAGTGTCCTAGACTCCTAGTACAGTAAGTAGTAACAGTAAGTACAACTAACTAATTACAATAATCAATCAGTTATCAGAAGGAAATAGAGTGTGTGTAGTGTGTACACAGACAGTGAGTGCACACACGCAGGAGCTAGTAGCCTATGAACAGTGACTGAGTGTCCTAGACTCCTAGTACAGTAAGTAGTAACAGTAAGTACAACTAACTAATTACAATAATCAATCAGTTATCAGAAGGAAATAGAGTGTGTGTAGTGTGTACACAGACAGTGAGTGCACACACGCAGGAGCTAGTAGCCTATGAACAGTGACTGAGTGTCCTAGACTCCTAGTACAGTAAGTAGTAACAGTAAGTACAACTAACTAATTACAATAATCAATCAGTTATCAGAAGGAAATAGAGTGTGTGTAGTGTGTACACAGACAGTGAGTGCACACACGCAGGAGCTAGTAGCCTATGAACAGTGACTGAGTGTTCTAGACTCCTAGTACAGTAAGTAGTAACAGTAAGTACAACTAACTAATTACAATAATCAATCAGTTATCAGAAGGAAATAGAGTGTGTGTAGTGTGTACACAGACAGTTAGTGCACACACGCAGGAGCTAGTAGCCTATGAACAGTGACTGAGTGTCCGAGACTCCTAGTACAGTAAGTAGTAACAGTGAGTACAACTAACTAATTACAATATTCAATTACAATAATCAATCAGTTATCAGAACTTGGAAATAGAGTGTGTGTAGTGTGTACACAGACAGTGAGTGCACACACGCAGGAGCAGCTAGTAGCCTATGAACAGTGACAGTGAGTGTCCTAGTACAGTTACAGTATATAACTACAATACTAATACAATCAGTAGTAAAGGACAGCAGAAATACTGGTATAGATGAGAGAAATAAACAGAGGACAGGAGGACAGCTGCCCACACAGGCAGGCCCTGAGGCCTAAAGCTGTAAGCCTGCAGCAGCTGGCCTGTCTCTATGTAACACAAAAGCTACTAACTAAAATACAATGTCTAACTAACTAACAACAATATAGGTGTGTATAGGAGGTGTATGTGAGCAAAAACGCTAGGTAAATGACCACAATAAAGCTCTTGCTAAGCCAAAGCACAAAGGAGCAACTCTCTCTCTATGCAAGTCTCAGGCAAGGACGGAGAAACGTAACATGGCGGCCGCTATTTATAGGGTAGGGGCTGGCCAGGGTCCCCCTCTGTGATTGGCTGCCGTCAGAGGGCCTGGGAGCCCTCTGATTGGCTCTAAGGACATCAATCTGGGCTATGACGCTATTCGAGCTCGGTACCGAGCTCGAATAGCGCCGTTTGCTCGAATAGCTCGAATAGTGAATGGGCTATTAGAGTGTACGCGAATAGCCCATTCGAATAGCTGCAGCTATTCGGAGCTCGAATACCGAGCTCGAATAGCTGAAAAAGAGCTCGAATATTCGAGCTACTCGAATATTCGAGCTCTGCTGAGCACCACTGCTCGTGTGCCTGCTAGAGACAGAGTAGGGACAGCTGCTGCAGACTTGTTCTTCTAGGGACAGATTAGTTAGGTCCTTGGCTGCTTAGCTTGCTCCTGGCTTATTATTATTGCTTTTACAGCACCCCTCAATAGCTCTTTTCAGAGCTCATCCTGTATTTTTTTTTTTTTTTACTGTGTGTCAAACTGACACTTTTGTTGCATGCACAGCCTTGCTAATTGATAGTGTGTGTGCCACTGCCAGCAGCCCAGCACATTCAGTGACTGACTACCTGTGTGTGTGTGACAGGGAGCTGCACATTGTACTACCCAGTACTGCATATGCCCAGTACCTGTTGTGTTTACTTAACCCACCTCATCACTGCATATACCTAGCTTTGTGTTGAGTGAACCCAGCTCACTGCATCTAACTACCTGTTGTGTTGAGTGAACCCACCTCACTGCATCTAAGTACCTTTACTGTTCAGTGAACCCAGCTCACTGCATCCAACTACCTGTTGTGTTGAGTGAACACACCTCACTGCATTTAAGTACCTTTACTGTTTAGTGAACCCAGCTCACTGCATCCTACTACCTGTTGTGTTGAGTGAACCCACCTCACTGCATCTAAGTACCTTTATTGTTCAGTGAACTCAGCTCACTGCATCTTACTACCTGTTGTGTTCAGTGAACCCACCTCACTGCATCTAAGTACCTTTATTGTTCAGTGAACCCAGCTCACTGCATCTTACTACCTGTTGTGTTCAGTGAAACCAGCTCACTGCATCTAAGTACCTTTACTGTTCAGTGAACCCACCTCACTGCATCCAACTACCTGTTGTGTTCAGTGAACCCAGCTCACTGCATCTAAGTACCTTTATTGTTCAGTGAACCCAGCTCACTGCATCTTACTACCTGTTGTGTTCAGTGAACCCACCTCACTGCATCTAAGTACCTTTATTGTTCAGTGAACCCAGCTCACTGCATCTTACTACCTGTTGTGTTCAGTGAACCCACCTCACTGCATCTAAGTACCTTTATTGTTCAGTGAACCCAGCTCACTGCATCTTACTACCTGTTGTGTTCAGTGAACCCACCTCACTGCATCTAAGTACCTTTATTGTTCAGTGAACCCAGATCACTGCATCTTACTACCTGTTGTGTTCAGTGAACCTACCTCACTGCATCTAAGTACCTTTATTGTTCAGTGAACCCAGCTCACTACATCTTACTACCTGTTGTGTTCAGTGAACCCACCTCACTGCATCTAAGTACCTTTATTGTTCAGTGAACCCAGCTCACTGAATCTTACTACCTGTTGTGTTCAGTGAACCCACCTCACTGCATCTAAGCACCTTTATTGTTCAGTGAACCCAGCTCACTGCATCCAACTACCTGTTGTGTTCAGTGAACCCACCTCACTGCATATACCTAGCATCCCCCCGAGATGGACAAAATGGACAAACCAGGTATAGGAAGAGGTAGAGGCAGACCCAGAGGAAGGCCACCAGGCACCGGCAGGTCTGTGCGAGGTGGTGTTGCTGTGATTTCGTGCGGACCTGGCCCAAAATACAGTGCTCAGAAGAAGGCACGTGCCATCACTTCCCAAAATCGTGAGGAGGTGCTTGAGTATTTAACACAGAACACCTCATCTCCCGCAGCCACCAGCGCTACAACAAGCACCACATCCGCTGCATTTGACACTCCGCAGGAGTTATTCGGTGGTGGTGGTGAAATCACCGATTCCCAGCCACTACTGCAACAAGAAGAAGAAGGCGCAGGTACACCACCTCCTACGTCTGAGTTAGGTGGCGATAGTATGGAGTAGGGGGATGATGAACCACCTGAAGTTGGTGCAGTTGAGGAGGTGTCTGAGGAAAGCGCAGCTGGCCAGGAGGATTATGATGATGATTATACAGATACTACATATGTTCCCGGTAGAGGAGATGAGCAGGGGGACAGTTCAGAGGAGGAGTCAGAGAGGAGTAGGAGGAGACGACTCCATGATAGAAGCAGAGGGAGCTCGTATTCAGAAACAGCAGGGGGCAGTGTCCGGCACCATGTATCGCCAGCTATGGCCAGCCAGCCAACATGCCCTTCAACGTCAGCTGCTGATGCCACCATAGCACCATCACCCCAGGGGGGCTCAGCGGTTTTTGAATTTTTTTCATGTGTGTGTCTCAGATCGGAGTAAAGCCATCTGTTGTCTCTGCCAGCAAAAATTGAGCCGTGGAAAGGCCAACACTCACGCAGTGACAAGTGCCTTACGAAGGCACCTGGAGAAAAGGCACAAACAGCTATGGCAAGAACACCTGAGGAAAAGCAGCACCCCTCAAAAGACAAGCCACCCTCCTTCTCCTCTTCCTCCTTCAGGTGCATCATCTTCATCCACTTTCTCCCTTGCACCTTCACAGCCACCCTCCTCCACACCGCCTCTTCCCTTCAGCAGTTCCATCGCCTCTGCCCACAGCTGTACCCAGCTGTCTGTGAAGGAAGAATTTGAGCGTAAGAAGCAAATGTCTGCCAGTCCCCTCTTGCCCGGCGTCTGACAGCTGGCGTAGCGGAACTATTAGCTCGCCAGCTATTACCATACAAGCTGGTGGAGTCGGAGGCTTTCCGTACGTTTTTGGCCATTGGTACACCGCAGTGGAAGATACCAGGCCGCAATTATTTTTCACAAAATGCCATACCCAAACTCTACCGTGCAGTTGAGAGGCAAGTGGTGTCATCTCTGGCACACAGCGTTGGGTCAAAGGTCCACCTGACCATGGATGCCTGGTCTGCCAAGCACGGGCAGGGCCACTACATTGCATACATAGCCCATTGGGTCAACCTGGTGACCGATGGCAGCAAGCAGGGAGTACGTGGCTGCGCAGCGGACCGACTTGTCACACCTCCACGGCTTGCAGGCAGGCCTCCAGCCACCTCCTCTCCACCTGCTATCACCGCTTCACTGTCATCATCCTCCTCCTCCTCCTCCTTGGCTGGTGCCGCGATCTCCTCTCCAGCTACACAGCCCCAGCACCCCAGGGCCTATGCTGCATGCCAGGTACGACTGTGTCACGCAGTGTTAGACATGTCTTGCCTGAAAGCGGAGAGTCACACTGGAGCAGCTCTCCTGGCTGCTCTTAACAAACAGGTGGAGCAATGGCTGACCCCGCACAAGCTTGAGATCGGCAACGTGGTGTGTGACAACGGCAGCAATCTCATTGCTGCGTTGAATTAGGGAAAGCTGACACACATACCCTGCATGGCACATGTGCTGAATCTGGTCGTGCAAAGATTTGTGTCCAAGTACCCAGGCTTAGAGGACGTCCTGAAGCAGGCCAGGAAGTTGTGTGGGCATTTCAGGCGCTCTTACAAGGCCATGGCACGCTTTGTGGACATTCAGCGTAGAAACAACTTGCTGTTGAGACGTCTGATTTGCGATAGCCCGACTCGCTGGAATTCCACCCTGCTGATGTTCTCTCGCCTGCTAGACCAGGAGAAAGCCGTCACCCAGTACCTGTATCATTACAGTACAAGGACACAATCTGGGAGGATGGGGATGTTGTGGCCCAACAACTGGACACTGATGCGAAATGCATGCAGGGTCATGGAGCCCTTTGAGGAGGTGACCAAACTGGTGAGTCGCGCTGAGGGCACCATCAGCGACTTGATCCCCTACGCCTACTTCCTGGAGCGTGCCGTGCGTAGAGTGGTGGATACAGCTGTGGAGGAGCGTGAACAAGAAGAGTTACGGCAGCAGGAGTCGTGGGAGCCATTTACACACAAACCCGATGTTTCCACAACACCTGCGGCAGCACAGAGGGGGGAGGAGGAGGAGGAGGAAGAAGAGGAGTCGTGTGGGGAAGGAGAGGAGTCAGACTCTGATGATGGTGATGATGAGGAAGGTGTTTCTGTGGAGGAGGAAGAGGCGGCGGAAGGAGAACAACCGCGGCAGCCATCACAGGGGGCTTCTGCTGCTCCACGTTCCCGTGGTATTGTTCGTGGCTGTGGGGAGGAAGAGGAGTTGCGTCCCATCACTGAGGAAGAGCAAGAGGAGATGGAGAGTACGTCTGCATCCAGCTTTGTGCAGATGACCTCTTTCATGTTATCCAGCCTGTTGAGGGACCCCCGTATCAAAAAACTCAAGGCGAATGACCTGTACTGGGTGGCCACGCTACTAGACCCTCGGTACAGGCACAAAGTGGCGGACCTGTTAACAACTCAACAGAAGGCCGAAAGGATGCAGCACTTGCAGAACAAGCTGTCGATGATGCTTTACAATGCGTTTAAGGGTGATGTGGCTGCACAACGCAATCAAGGTACCTCTGGCAGTAACCCTCCTCCTCCCAAGTCCACGCAGGCAAGGGCAGGACGCTCCAGCGATCTCAGGGCCGCCCCCCGGCCGTCTCTATATCGCCAATCCTCATCTGCATCCCTTCCCTCCAATTGGTGGGGAGGGAAGGGATACAGGTGGGGAGCGGCGATATAGAGGAGGCAGAGGAGCGGCAGAGAGTGACAGTGTGGTTGTAAACAGCTTGCTACCGACACGCTGCGTGTCGCTAGCATGCCGGTTTGATGTATGGGGTACAGCAGAGCGCAGGGGGGGCCTGGGGGGAGAAAGTAATAGCAACAGAGGCTGGGTATTATAGGATTCTAAAAACCCACCTCGGGTTCTCTTTAACCTCCCTGCCGTTCTAATTTTCTGCTGCGCACGGCAGCGGGAGGTTTTTTTTTTTGCTATTTTTTTTTCTTTCGCATGTAGCTAGCCTAGCGTTAGCTGCATGCTTCCCCCCTCCCTTTGCTATCCCTCCCACCCCTCCGATCCCCTCCGGCGCTCTTACTCAACAGGAAATCCCGTTCTGAACGGGATTTCCTGTATGGGCTTCCCGCGTTGCCATGGCGACGATTGGACTGACGTCATCGACATCATTGACGTCATGACGTCAGACGGAATCCCGATCCACCCCTCAGCACTGCCTTGCACTGATTAGCCAGGCTGCGCAAGGGGACTGGAGGGGGGCGGCACAGCGTGGCGGGTAGCGGCGGATCGGATTGGGATAACAGGCAAAGAGGTTAAGGGGACAGAGACGGCTGGTATGGAAGTGGTTAATATTGTTAAGGTATACATACTGTATCTTGTTATTGAATAAAAAATGCCTTTTCACTTTTCTAAACCCTATTGAGTGATGTCACTTATCAAATTAATTATTGCGTAATCTTGGTGTGATGTTACTCCTGCATATTTGACAGTGACTAGGTATTATACTGCATATTTGACAGTGACTAGGTATTATAAACTAGAGTGACCATATTTTTGTGGGTCCAACCTGGGACGGGGGGGGGGGGGGCGTGGGGGGGGGGACGAAAAGTGGGAAGGAGTGAGGAGCACGCAGCGGCGAAGACTGGGGGAGGGGGGCTGCGGCGCGCGCAGCGCGGCGCGCCGAAAAAATGGGCGTGGCCATGACATTGTATGGGCGGAGCTAACGTAATGATGTAACAGCGAGGCATAAGAAAGCAGTGTTTACGCCATGATGTGGACAAACGAGACTTTGTATCATGGGTGTGCAGAAACTGTGTGATGCTAATAGTATACCGTAACCACAAAGCAGCAAACATAGCCATCTATGACCATTAAATAATAAATGCAGTAACAGTTACCCCGGACACCAGAAAATAAACGCAATAGGCAACATGTCAGTATAAAATAAATGCAATGCGGGCAAACATGTCAGTACAAAATAAACGCAATGCGGGCAACATGTCAGTACAAAATAAACGCACTGCGGGCAAACATTTCACCAGAAAAGAAACGCACTGCGGCCAAACATTTCACCAGAAAAGAAACGCACTGCGGGCAAACATTTCACCAGAAAAGAAACGCACTGCGGCCAAACATTTCACCAGAAAAGAAACGCACTGCGGGCAAACATTTCACCAGAAAAGAAACGCACTGCGGCCAAACATTTCACCAGAAAAGAAACGCAATGCGGGCAAACATTTCGCCAGAAAAGAAACGCACTGCGGGCAAACATTTCGCCAGAAAAGAAACGCAATGCGGGCAAACATTTCGCCAGAAAAGAAACGCACTGCGGGCAAACATTTCGCCAGAAAAGAAACGCACTGCGGGCAAACATTTCGCCAGAAAAGAAACGCACTGCGGCCAAACATTTCACCAGAAAAGAAACGCAATGCGGCAAACATTTCGCCAGAAAAGAAACGCACTGCGGCAAACATTTCGCCAGAAAAGAAACAATGCGGGCAAACATTTCACCTGGAAAAGAAACAATGCGGGCAAACATTTCACCTGGAAAAGAAACAATGCGGGCAAACATTTCACCTGGAAAAGAAACAATGCGGGCAAACATTTCACCTGGAAAAGAAACAATGCGGGCAAACATTTCACCTGGAAAAGAAACAATGCGGGCAAACATTTCACCTGGAAAAGAAACAATGCGGGCAAACATTTCACCTGGAAAAGAAACAATGCGGGCAAACATTTCACCTGGAAAAGAAAGCATTTACTCACCTGGCAGAAGTGTCCGGCCTCTGGCGCGCTGCTCCGTCCCGGGACCGTCTTCCTCCTCCTGCTCTTCTCTCCCGCGCTGACAGGGCTATGGCAAGATGGCGCCCGAAGCCCTGTACTAGTGACACAAATAGGTCTCCAGTACAGGGCTTCGGCAGCCATCTTGCCGTAGCCCTGCTCGCCTGCCGGTGTCGGAAACAGACACCGGAAGAGGAGGCTGGAGCGGGGCTGCGGGCAATGAACTGGCACGGCGTCTATAGACGCCGCTGCCAGTTCATTGAGGAGAGAGTGGCCAGAGTCCCGAGGCCGGGACGTCCCGCTGCTGAAAGCGGGACGTTTCCCGGGACCTCATTAAGCCTGGGACAGCGGACCCCGAATCCGGGACGTGTCCCGGGCAATCCGGGACGTCTGGTCACTCTATATAAACGTGTGGTTAAGGCATGCAGTTTTCTTGTTGTTGGAAACGACACTGTTCACAGCAACCCTACTTTTTAGGGTCAACTGATGCTCACCCACCAGCCCTGACTATCTTTGAAGATATGCTTGGATGATTGAGATAAGTAATGCCAGTGCAGAAAAATAAAAAAAAAGGCCTCAACATTAAAAGGATTGCAGTTAGTACGGTGCTGCAAGCAAGCTGACAAGATTCTTCAAGCGAGATGAAAGAAGACTTCAATCAACATAGACAACTGAAAGGGACTTTGCAAGTGCACCACAACATACACAGCAAGCGCATAGACAAAAAGTGTGTGTTTTCCTGTGCAACTTGAAACTTTTAGTAGCTAAAAGGCCTTAACCCATGGATAGCATGAGAATAAGTCACAAAATAAAGGAATTAACAGTTTAAAATAAAATACAGTGGGTTGCAAAAGTATTCGGCCCCCTTGAAGTTTTCCACATTTTGTCACATTACTGCCACAAACATGAATCAATTTTATCGGAATTCCACATGAAAGACCAATACAGAGTGGTGTACATGTGAGAAGTGGATCAAAAATCATACATCATTCCAAACATGTTTTACAAATAAATAACTGCAAAGTGGGGTGTGCGTAATTATTCGGCCCCCTGAGTCAATACTTTGTAGAACCACCTTTTGCTGCAATTACAGCTGCCAGTCTTTTAGGGTATGTCTCTACCAGCTTTGCACATCTAGAGACTAAAATACTTGCCCATTCTTCTATGCAAAACAGCTCCAGCTCAGTCAGATTAGATGGACAGCGTTTGTGAACAGCAGTTTTCAGATCTTGCCACAGATTCTCGATTGGATTTAGATCTGGACTTTGACTGGGCCATTCTAACACATAGATATGTTTTGTTTTAAACCATTCCATTGTTGCCCTGGCTTTATGTTTAGGGTCATTGTCCTGCTGGAAGGTGAACCTCCGCCTCAGTCTCAAGTCTTTTGCAGTCTCCAAGAGGTTTTCTTCCAAGTTTGCCCTGTATTTGGCTCCATCCATCTTCCCATCAACTCTGACCAGCTTCCCTGTTTCTGCTGAAGAGATGCATGATGCTGCCACCACCATATTTGACAGTGGGGATGGTGTGTTCAGAGTGATGTGCAGTGTTAGTATTCCGCCACACATAGCATTTTGCATTTTGGTGAAAAAGTTCCATTTTGGTCTCATCTGACCAGAGCACCTTCTTCCACATGGTTGCTGTGTCCCCCACATGGCTTGTGGCAAACTGCAAACGGGACTTCTTATGCTTTCTGTTAACAATGCCTTTCTTCTTGCCACTCTTCCATAAAGGCCAACTGTGTACAGTGCATGACTAATAGTTGTCCTATGGACAGAGTCTTCCACCTGAGCTGTAGATCTCTGCAGCTCGTCCAGAGTCACCATGGGCCTCTTGACTGCATTTCTGATCAGCGCTCTCCTTGTTCGGCCTGTGAGTTTAGGTGGATGGCCTTGTCTTGGTAGGTTTACAGTTGTGCCATACTCCTTCCATTTCTGAATGTCCGCTTGAACAGTGCTCCATGGGATGTTCAAGGCTTTGGAAATCTTTTTGTAGCCTAAGCCTGCTTTAAATTTTTCAATAATTTGATCCCTGACCTGTCTTGTGTGTTCTCTGGACTTCACGGTGTTGTTGCTCCCAATATTCTCTTAGACAACCTCTGAGGCCCTCACAGAGCAGCTGTATTTGTACTGACATTAGATTACACACAGGTGCACTCTATTTAGTCATTAGCACTCATCAGGCAATGTCTATAGGCAACTGACTGCACTCAGATCAAAGGGGGCCGAATAATTATGCACACACCACTTTGCAGTTATTTATTTGTAAAAAATGTTTGGAATCATGTATGATTTTCGTTCCACTTCTCATGTGTACACCACTTTGTGTTGGTCTTTCATGTGGAATTCCAATAAAATTGATTCATGTTTGTGGCAGTAATATGACAAAAAGTGGAAAACTTCAAGGGGGCCGAATACTTTTGCAACCCACTGTAAATAAAAACTAATAGCCACATGAGTAATAAGTAAAAAAGGCAAAACTACTTTTCAATTTTCCTTTAGTACCTGGAAATGTATTTTATTGGTTCAAGAAAGAAAAAAATATCTACTTTTCCTCCTCTTCACATCAACCTTATTGTGGTATATTAACACAACACGCATACACATCTGTGTACATGTTTTCCTCCAAAATGTGATGACCAATAGATTACAGTATTTTTCTAACTAAAATGCACTTATTGTCTCTCAAAAATGCGGGGGGGGGGGGGGGGGAATCAGTGTGTCTTAAGGTGCCCATACATTGTACAATTTTTCATTTTTCTTGGATTAGATAATTTAGTTTGATTATTCCGTTGGATCGAATATAAAGATTGTTCCAGCATGTCTGATCAGATCTTTCTAGAAAAAATGGGATAATCGTTTGAATTTCCTGATTTAAAAACATTTTTTTGACTTTCATTTGATTCGATCATTTAGATCGAATAAATGGGAAAATCTAACATTTGTATTGTATCGTTTATAGGCACCATAATAGTGTGAAGATACAACCAGGCATCCCAACACAATCTCTTACCTATCCAGAGGTGCTCACCCAGTTCTTTGTCCATCTCCAGCCGCTGTATACAGACACCTCCCTCCTCCCCACCCACACCTCACCACTCCCTGCCCATACATTTCAATAGAGGATATTAATTACTGTAAAAATACCACTCAACAATATGTACATTACTCTGAGGACACTTTATTTGTCTCTGTCTTTTCAGCGTGTACTCCTATTTATTATTGCCTGAAGAAGTGACAATATACCCACGAAACGCGTTGCCAGTTGTTTCTAGGAGTATGTGAATAAATTGTGACTACCTCAATCGACAGTGTCATGTCTGTTTTGGAGTGGCTGGTCCACCACCGCCTCCTGAACATTTTAAACGATTTTAGCATATTTTATCCTTGTGGCGCCTCTATACATCTTTACAAAGCTGTATACAGACAATTCTGCTGCTCGTCCTCTGCCCTTCCTGCCTCACTGGTGCCCTCTCGCTGTGCACGTCAAGTGTGAAGGAGCTGCGCCTCTTCCTGTGCTCCATGTACGCCCTGGTGTGCATCACACTGGAGTGCCAAATTTGCAAGTAGAAGATCAGTATATTTTCCAATATTGTGCATTTTTAAATTCGAAATTATGATAGTAAAATATTGGTAAATTATACCGGTATTTTACTACAACTAACCCTAACCCTATTCTCACACAGAAACCAAGCTCTAAATCGCCACCCATGCCTAACCTTAACAGACTTCCCCCTCCATACCTAATCTTAAAGACTCCCCCCCCCCCCCCCCCCCCAGACCTAACCTTAACAGACTCCCCCTCCATACCTAACCATGAAAACCATCCCATGCCTAACCTTAAGACTCAGCCCCATGCCAAACCTTAAAACCCACCCCGTGGAAGCCTAACCTGTAGTGTAGTGAAGGGTAGCTGGTGAGGCAGGAGGGTTTAGTGCAGTGTAGTGAAGTGTAGCTGGTGGGACAGCGAGGGTCAGTGTAGTGTAGTGTAGTGTAGCTGGTGAGGCAGGAGGGGTTAGTGCAGTGTAGCTGGTGGGGCAGCAGGAGTTAGTGTAGTGTAGTGTAGTGTAACTGGTGGGGCTGCAGAGTTAGTGTAGTGTAGTGAAGGGTAGCTGGTGAGGCAGGAGGGGTTAGTGCAGTGTAGTGAAGGGTAGCTGGTGGGACAGTGAGGGTCAGTGTAGTGTAGTGTAGTGTAGCTGGTGAGGCAGGAGGGGTTAGTGCAGTGTAGCTGGTGGGGCAGCAGGAGTTAGTGTAGTGTAGTGTAGTGTAGTGTAACTGGTGGGGCTGCAGGGTTAGTGCAGTGTAGTGAAGTGTAGCTGGTGGGACAGCGAGGGTCAGTGTAGTGTAGTCTAGTGTAGCTTGTGAGGCAGGAGGGGTTAGTGCAGTGTAGTGCAGTGTAGCTGGTGGGGCAGCAGGAGTTAGTGTAGTGTAGTGTAACTGGTGGGGCTGCAGGGTTAGTGTAGTGTAGTGAAGGGTAGCTGGTGAGGCAGGAGGGGTTAGTGCAGTGTAGTGTAGTGTAGCTGGTGGGGCAGCAGGGGTTAGTGTGTAGTGTAGTGCAGTGTAGCTGGTGATGCTCCTGCACCATGGGCACACTAGGCTTACTACATTTTTTCTCATGATTCTTCCCCTTGGTCTGAAAAATACGGTAATAATCAGGGGCGAAAACTATAAATCATGGGTCCTCCAAGAACAATTTTGATGGGGCCCCCCAATGTTCACACTCTCTCCCTTGCCATATTCTAGTGACCCTCACAGCCTGGGGGCCCATCTTGAAAGGGTGATAAAACAAGTGTGACCATCATAATCTTTACACCCAAAACAAGTATAGCCACAAAAACACTTGATCTGAAGGATGGACCCCTTTATCGGAAGTTAAGTAGTAGTTGGAGGAGCCTCCTTACAGCTCGGGGTTGCATTTACTGTTTCCCTGAAGTGACGTTCCTGGTCATAACTTTTTCATTCTGTGTTTTGCCAGTCACAGTTGGCTTTCTCAAGTGACAGTCTAGAATGAATCCCTCATTGCTTGCATCTGACTAGAGGTGGCCTGAACAGTTTGCCGGCGAGCAGTATTCTGCGAACAACGGCTGTTCGCATTCGCGGCGAATAGCGAATATTTGGTGTGTTTGATTCAACCCGTATACATCATCAGTGAGCTAAACTTTGACCCCTTACTTCACAGTCAGCAGACACATGGCGGCCAATCAGCTAGCACCCCCTCCTGGACCCCCACCCCCCTATCAAAAAGCAGTTGCGGTGGCCATATTGGATTCATTCTCTACTGGCTGCTGACTGTTAGTGAAAGCACGGTCAGACTTGCTGCAGATAGGTAGGGATAGGTAAGTGGTAAGTGGAACCATAGGCTGCAGATAGGTAAGTGGAACTTAAAACAAATAAATAAATAAAGTTTGGGCCCATTTCCATTCACACAAATTTGTTGTGTTTCCCTGCATGCACATTTGGATGGGGTAAAGCAGCCTATTGAAATCAATAGGCTGTTGTCCGATGCATGCAGGGGAATAAAAAAATTGGATGGCATTCTTCATTTTTCTGCATTGCCCATCTGAGTCCCTATACTGGGCATGGCACGAATAGAGGGATTTGGACACATGTAACATCACAGCTGTGCCGGCATCAGGTCTCCGATGCATGTTGTGACACAGTTGAAACGGTACGTTAATGTTTTGAACAGAGCATTTATTTTCCTGTTACATGCTAGGTGCAGCCATGTAAGGGGCGTGGCTTGCATCATGTTGTACCAACTTCACGCAGAGTTATGGGAAAGGCCTCATCCCAAGCTAACAGCTTTTTGAGTATCATCTAAACAGCAACATTGCCTTATGGTTTGTGACAGCAAAGCCTGCAATCCCACTGTAAAAAAAGTTATGGGGTCATCATCTCTCCCGTGTGACCAAGTGTGACACCTCCCCCTCACCAAAATAATTAGAAAACAACTTATTTGAACAAGCTTCTTTTTTTTAGCATTTGATATGCTTTCTTATGGTCATCTTTTTGAAACTGACTCAGGACTTTTCTTTTTACTTAACCCCTTCCTGATGCCTAATGCTGATAAGCATTGGGATGGTGGCAGCCCCTGGATCGCCTAACACCGATCGTCATAAAGAGTGTTGTACAGAGATTAGCGGAGATCGCGTCCGCCGATTCGTACACATCCCCGCCTTAGTTATGGAGCTCCACTTTGTAAACAGCTTGTTAGCTCACGATCGTGGCTAGCAGGCTTTATACAGCGCTGCAATCTATGCGCATCGCTGTAAGGGGACAGCTTAGTGACAAAGCTGTCCCCTCGAGTGGCCCACAATGTAATCCCCTCCCATAAGGTGGCCATACACTGGTCGATCTGCCATCAGATTCGACCAACAGATAGATCCCTCTCTGATCGTATGGCTGCCTTTACTGCAAACAGATTGTGAATCGATTTCAGCATGAAATCGATTCACCATCTGTGAAGCTGCTGCTGCCGCCACCGCCCGCCAGCTATACATTACCTGCTCCGGCCGGCGCGAGTTCCCCTGGTCTCCGCTGTCTCTTCTCCGCTGGGTTCTGGACCGGCTGGCATCACTTCACGTCTGGGGAAGTTTAAACAGTAAAGGGCGCTCTACTATTTAAACTTCCTGCCGGGACAGGAAGTAGCCAGCTGGAACCCGGAAGAGACATCGGAGAGAGCGGGGACTCACGCCGCGGAGCAGGTAATGTATTGCCGCTAGCGTCGGTCGTCGGGCATTTGAACGCCACTATCGACGCACTCCCGACCCACCGGCGACCGAGGGAAATTTTCCGCACAGATGGAAAGACGGGAATTGTCGAGAACGATCGATTTTGGACGGAAATCGATCGTTCTGTCAGTGTTTGTGCGACGATTTCACAGCCGATTCGATCACAGTGATCGAATCGGCTGTATATCAGCGTAAAAATCGATAAGTGTATGGGCCCCTTTAGGCTGATGATGCCTATGAAAGGTGATTACTGATTGGATTTGGGGAGGGAGGGAGGGGGGTGGGATGTAACACCGCAGGTGAGTAAATGTAATTGCTGGATGAGCCTGACTCTTCGTTCCTAGCTAGTTTATGTGTGGATCATGAGTCTGGCTCATCCTTAACGCTAGGGAGGTTAATAATTAAAAGCTAGGTGGTGACAGAGACACTTCTCTTTATCTGGTCTTCACATGGTTTCATCCACCTGACACAGTAAAACAGTAAAAATGTAAATGACAGCACACAAAGGTTGTAAATGAGGGTATAATTTACTTTTTATTGTGCAGAAAAAGTTGTAAAAATACACACAGACATAAATGGACTCATTTATGATATAAACAATACAAACATGAATGTAAGCAATATAAACTTGCAAACCAGCCCAAGTGCTGTCAGCTCTGTTAAAGAGTCTGTCTGCAAACCTAGTGTGAACTCAAGCTGAAATGATAATTACAGATATTATAATTATGCTAAAGCAATCCCAATAATCGATAATAAAATTCATGACTGATTTTGCACCTTGAAACCCCCTGGATGCAAATATCTGCTCCACCCCTTCTTACTGATTGCAAGAACGGGCATTATCTTTTTTCCTCCTGAAGTCACATAGTGGTTACATACAGGATCTTCTCAAAAAATTAGCATATTGTGATAAAGTTCATTATTTTCTGTAATGTACTGATAAACATTAGACTTTCATATATTTTAGATTCAAATACACACAACTGAAGTAGTTCAAGCCTTTTATTGTTTTAATATTGATGATTTTGGCGTACAGCTCATGAAAACCCAAATTTCCTATCTCAAAAAATTAGCATATTTCATCCGAACAATAAAAGAAAAGTGTTTTTAAAACAAAAAAAGTCAACCTTCAAATAATTATGTTCAGTTATGCACTCAATACTTGGTCGGGAATCCTTTTGCAGAAATGACTGCTTCAATGCGGCGTGGCATGGAGGCAATCAGCCTGTGGCACTGCTCAGGTGTTATGGAGGCCCAGGATGCTTCGATAGCGGCCTTAAGCTCATCCAGAGTGTTGGGTCTTGAGTCTCTCAACTGTCTCTTCACAATATCCCACAGATTCTCTATGGGGTTCAGGTCAGGAGAGTTGGCAGGCCAATTGAGCACAGTAATACCATGTTCAGTAAACCATTTACCAGTGGTTTTGGCACTGTGAGCAAGTGCCAGGTTGTGCTGAAAATGAAATCTTCATCTCCATAAAGCTTTTCAACAGATGGAAGCATGAACCCACTTTTGAACCAGAAACAGCGGCAGAGGCGCCTGACCTGGGCTACAGAGAAGCAGCACTGGACTGTTGCTCAGTGGTCCAAAGTACTTTTTTTTTGGATGAAAGCAACTTTTACATGTTATTTGAAAACCAAGTGCCAGAGTCTGGAGGAAGACTGGGGAGAGGGAAATGCCAAAATGCCTGAAGTCCAGTGTCAAGTACCCACAGTCAGTGATGGTCTGGTGTGCCATGTCAGCTGCTGGTGTTGGTCCACTGTATTTTATCAAGGGCAGGGTCAATGCAGATACCTATTAGGAGATTTTGGAGCACTTCATGCTTCCATCTGCTGAAAAGCTTTATGGAGATGAAGATTTCATTTTTCAGCACGACCTGGCACCTGCTCACAGTGCCAAAACCACTGGTAAATGGTTTACTGACCATGGTATTACAGTGCATAATTGGCCTGCCAACTCTCCTGACCTGAACCCCATAGAGAATCTGTGGGATATTGTGAAGAGAATGTTGAGAGACGCAAGACCCAACACTCTGGATGAGCTTAAGGCTGCTATCGAAGCATCCTGGGCCTCCATAACACCTGAGCAGTGCCACAGGCTGATTGCCTCCATACCACGCCGCATTGAAGCAGTCATTTCTGCAAAAGGATTCCCGACCAAGTATTGAGTGCATAGCTGAACATAATTATTTGAAGGTTGACTTTTTTTGTTTTAAAAACACTTTTCTTTTATTGGTCGGATGAAATATGCTAATATTTTGAGATAGGAAATTTGGGTTTTCATGAGCTGTATGCCAAAATCATCAATATTAAAACAATAAAAGGCTTGAACTACTTCAGTTGTGTGTATTTGAATCTAAAATATATGAAAGTCTAATGTTTATCAGTACATTACATAAAATAATGAACTTTATCACAATATGCTAATTTTTTGAGAAGATCCTGTAGTTACATAGTTGGGTTAAAAAAAGACATACGTCCATCGAGTTCAACCAGCAAATAAGGTACAACACTAGTCTGCACCCTCACATACGTCAGTTGATCCAGAGGAAGGTGAAAAACCTTTACAAGGCTTGGACCAATTAGCCCTAAAAGGGGAAAGAAATTCCTTCCCAATTCCAGTTGGCAATCTGATAAAGTCCCTGGATCAACACCTCCGGGAATTCAATACAGCAGTAATTATGGTTATCTCAATCTGTTCTGCAGAGCCAGTATCAGAACCTCTACTGTTCTGCAACCAGTTGAATCCAAGATGGACAATGCGAAGGAAACAATTCCTTAACTTTGCTGTTGTGTAAATCAAGTAGATGGAGTGTAGCATTAAAAGGGCATTCCAACCAATAAACATTAGATTCATGATGGCCAAATCCCTACAATATGCCAAAAACATATTTATTGTGATAAATGAAGCACAAGTAAGGAAAGATACAATTGTGAACTGTATTGTCTTGGTGTAGCTTTCGTTGTTGCGTTTTTGTCTACAGTCTCTCATCCTGGTCACATGAGAATATAGGAACCCAATAAGAAGAAGCGACGATACAAGAGCAATAAAACATGGAATGATATTCCAACACAGACGCAAACTTATTAACTCATCGCCTTGAAAATTATCCGTGTAATTTTTACGATTTTTGACTGAAAAAACAGGAAATATCAAATACAAATATGCTAAAGTGATACAGACTGACAATACAGTGGATGCAACGATCAGACGGATGATCCTCTGTGACATGATGGCCTTTAAACGTAACAAGTAAACAGTGTGGAAGTTGGAGATCTTCACATATAGGACAATGGAAAGAAGAGTTGAAAGCCAGATGTTGGATAAGACAGAGGTTTCCCCCATCATAAAAATTAGTATCCTAAACAACAAAGGAGATCTTATTAAGGTGAACCATACTAACATGCGTAAGAGGGAAGCCAGGTGAAAGAAGATCCGTGACACCCCTATGGAGCTGATCACATGGTCAGTAGCCATCATTGTCCTTCCCTTCAACTGGTCTGTGACATTTCCAGCCACAATAAATACTTGTACACATAGGCCTAGCATGATGAATGTGCCAGATAACACCATGTCTCTCACATATCGGTACTCTTCAGATTTTTTCATCTCTACGGTGAAGAACAAGATCAGTCTAGACAAGTAATAATATGCAACATTCGCAGCACTGATAAAAGTACTACTGAATATACTTCTAGCTGAATGTATAATGCAAATCACAATGCAAATTCATTGCCTGTGTCTACTGTATATTTGCACAACTGAAAGCGATGAGGGTAAATTTGACTAAAGTGTCCAACCTATGGAAATTGGCAAAAGAAAATCAGAATCTTCTCTGCTTGCTAGAAAGCTTGTCATCTTTCATCTTATTATAAATCCCTCTCTGAATGGGTATTTATATAAATTCCTCTTACTCAATGAGTATTTACCAACTATTTAAAGAGAGCCTGAGGTGAACCTCTGGTCAAAAATCAAACACCTACCTAAGGAGAGGGAAGTCTCTGGACCCTCCAATACCATCCGCCGGGCTTTCCCCGCTGCCCAGCAGTGGTGGGCCAAAATTTTGCATATGAGAAATTTTGCATCAAAATTCGCAATTACGCATCGTAATCGTAATGCGACATTTCAGAGAAAATCGTATTGAATTTCGTATGTAATAGTAGTATTTCATAATTTTGTGTAATTTTCGCTTAATTTCACATCATTTTGTGCCGACTTTAGCAGTTAATAGCAAAGCCACCATACATGCTATTGCTACCAAAATTGCTACATATGTTAAGGAGAACAGTGGGTTCAAGTAAAAAAAAAAAATCAAACAGACCTTGTAGTTTTTCAGAAAATTGATTTAAAAAATGCAAAGAAAAATGGTTTTTAAACTGTCGTTTTTCAGAGTTTAAAAAAAATATATTTTTCTTTGCATTTCTAAAATTGATTTTCTCAAAAACTACAGGGTCTTTTTGGAAAATTCTGTTTTTGACTTGTACCCACTGTTCTCCTTAACATATGTAGCAATAGCATGTATGGGGGCTTTGGTATTCACTGCTAAAGTCGGCATAAAAAAATTACATGAAAATTACACAACATTTTATGCAAAATTACGAATGACTATGCAAAATCAATTGAATCAATTAAATTACGTATGTAGGTGTAATTGCGAACATTTTCTTGAAATTTTGCGTAATCATAATTAGCTCATTACGATCATCACTACTGCCCAGGACTCTCCTACACATTGCAACCATGCTCCTCTTTATGCACGACTGTGGCTTTGCTAAATCCAGACCTATGCAGTAGCTTTCCCTGGCATATTGTGCAGGTGCATAGACACTCTACGGCCATGATCATGCTTGAGGGAGGAAGAGCAATGTTGAGATCTTGTAGATTTGTAGATTCATTTGGAGGGGTCCACATTCTGCAATGGTGGACCAGAGAATGGCATGGGAAGCCTCTTATGGATTGAGAGGCTTCCCTCTTCCTAGGTGTTTTACTTTTGATCCAAGGTTCGACTCCGGTGTCCGATACACCTTAAATCTCAAGTTCAGGCATGTATTTTATCAATGCATTTAGTAAGATATTATAATATGTACAGTGTGTGTGTAGCCCCGTTTCTATGGTCGTGTGGGTCGTGGGCAGGGTAACCAACCGGGGAGCAGTGAGGTAGTAAGGTGCATTGAAGGAGGGGGAGCAGCGGCACAATAGGACTCAGTCATGGGGAGGGGTCCCAACTCCTCTCTCTCCTTGGGTCCCCCTCCTTGCTCCCCTCTCCATTGGTGAAGTGTCCGGCAGCGGCGGGAGGTGGGGGAGGGGTGTTAGCAATACATCACCGTTAGTGTACATCGCTGCTCAAAAGAAGCAGTGGAACTACTACTTCCTTCCTGTGAGCAGCAATGTGCACAGAGCAGCCAGCTGCAGTGAACATCGCCTGGAGCTAGTGTTGGGCGAACACCTAGATGTTCGGGTTCGCGAACGTTCGCCGAACATCGCCGCGATGTTCGGGTGTTCGACCCGAACTCCGAACATAATGGAAGTCAATGGGGACCCGAACTTTCGTGCTTTGTAAAGCTTCCTTACATGCTACATACACCAAATTTGCAGGGTATGTGCACCTTGGGAGTGGGTACAAGAGGAAAAAAAAATTAGCAAAAAGAGCTTATAGTTTTTGAGAAAATCGATTTTAAAGTTTCAAAGGGAAAACTGTCTTTTAAATGCGGGAAATGTCATGTTTCTTTGCACAGGTAACATGCTTTTTGTTGGCATGCAGTCATAAATGTAATACATATAAGAGGTTCCAGGAAAAGGGACCGGTAACGCTAACCCAGCAGCAGCACACATGATGGAACAGGAGGAGGGTGGCGCAGGAGGAGAAGGCCACGCTTTGAGACACAACAACCCAGGCCTTGCATGAGGACAAGAAGCGTGCGGATAGCAATTTGCATTTTGTCGCCATGCAGTCATAAATGTAATACAGATGAGAGGTTCAATAAACAGGGACCGGAAACGCTAACCCATCACAGATGTTCATTGTTCATGTTACTTGGTTGGGGTCCGGGAGTGTTGCGTAGTCGTTTCCAATCCAGGATTGATTCATTTTAATTTGAGTCCGACGGTCTGCATTTTCTGTGGAGAGGCGGATACGCTGATCTGTGACGATGCCTCCGGCAGCACTAAAACAGCGTTCCGACATAACGCTGGCTGCCGGGCAAGCCAGCACCTCTATTGCGTACATTGCCAGTTTGTGCCAGGTGTCTAGCTTCGATACCCAATAGTTGAAGGGTGCAGATGGATTGTTCAACACAGCTATGCCATCTGACATGTAGTCCTTGACCATCTTCTCCAGGCGATCGGTGTTGGAGGTGGATCTGCACGCTTGCTGTTCTGTGTGCTGCTGCATGGGTGTCAGAAAATGTTCCCACTCCAAGGACACTGCCGATACCATTCCCTTTTGGGCACTAGCTGCGGCTTGTGTTGTTTGCTGCCCTCCTGGTCGTCCTGGGTTTGCGGAAGTCAGTCTGTCGGCATACAACTGGCTAGAGGAGGGGGAGGATGTCAATCTCCTCTTTAAAGTCTCCACAAGGGCCTGCTGGTATTCTTCCATTTTGACCTGTCGGACTCTTTCTTCAAGCAGTTTTGGAACATTGTGTTTGTACCGTGGATCCAGAAGGGTATAAACCCAGTAATTGGTGTTGTCCAGAATGCGCACAATGCGTGGGTCGCGTTCAATGCAGTCCTAGGCCGAAGAGGTCATAGCCTAGGGTCACAAAAACCTGTTTATTTGGGCTATTTCAATGGTAGTGATGGTGACGTACATAAATCTCAGCTATGGCCGTCAGCAATGTCTGAATTTCACAAAATGTCTCATGCAGGTAGAAGACATATTGTTAGACTTGGATTCCAAAGATGGGGTCCCTACATCTCTGCAAACCAGAGTTACAGGGGTCCAAAATCGGTTGCCTCTGCTCCCTCCTCCACTGCATTGCGTCAGCCTGCGGGGGGGGGGGGGGGGGGGGTTGGTAGGAGTGGTGGCGCTTGGAGTGCATCGTGGGAGGCGAAAGGGACAACGTCATTCAGGTATGATTGCCCCCCCCCCCCCCCCACACACACACACACACACACACACACACACACACACACACACACAGCTGTACTGGGAGATATCCGGATAGCAACTATTCGGGTATCTCCCGGATCGGATTTGAGCATCACTGCTCATAACTGATGCCACCACAAGTCTTACAGTGACAGCAGTTAGGCAGTGTATGTACAGTATCGGGGGTGCATGTCTTGTCCTGGACCAATAGAAATGTTCTGCTGTAAACTCAATAATTAAAGTTTCCACCACAGTCTTATTTGAATGGAAATTAAGGGTCTAAAGTCTGGTACACACTTTCAATCATGATTGGCCAATCACTGACAAATTTTAACACCCCAATATAGTGTGAGGGTTTCCCTACACAATCTGTTCATAGTAATCAATATCTGTTGACCTTCATACTACATGCAAGGGGTAAAAATGGTCAGTGATTGACCAATCATAATCTAAAATGTATTCCAGGCTATGCAATGCATATACACATCCAATTTTTGTTTGGCCAATCAAGACCAACAGGTTTTGAATATCATGAACAGATTGTGTAGTTAAACTCTCATACTACATGGAAGTGGTAAAAAAAATTAGTTAATTAAAATTGGATGCATGTACCAGGCTAAAGCCTTGTACTCACTTTCAGTTACAACTGGCCAATTATGGAGCAACGCTACCGCCTCCATGTAGTTTGAGGGCTTACCTACAGAATCTGCTCATAGTATTCAATATCTGGTTAGTGGTCAACAGATATTGGGCCCAGTCCAATTCAATTTTTACCTGTAGGTTTTCTCCTAGGTGATATTTTTACATTTATCAATAAAATACATTTTAATTTACCAGCAAGTAGAGATGGCCCAAACAGTTTGCCGGCGGGCAGTATTCTGCGAACAATGGCCAGTTCGCCATTCGCATTGAACACACTTTTTTTTTTAATTAAACTGCGTTCACGTTTTTTCTTATAGAATTAAATAGCAGTCGAGTGGCCACCGACTTTAGCGGTTAATAGCAAAGCCCCCTTACATGCTAGAAACACCAAATTTGCAGGGTATATGGATAAGGACAGTGGGTACAAGAGAAAAAACATTTTCAAAGAGACCTTATAGTTTTATAGTTTTTGAGAAAATTGATTTTTAAATTTCATAGGAAAAAGTATACATTTAAATGCGGTAAATGACAGATAATGTAGCAAACCTAACAGTAGTATACATTTACATATATCAAAAGAAAGAGCAATGAATTTCATGAAGGGGTTTACAGAGTGGTCCATAATCAGTGCACACGGACCCTCTGAAAATGCCTCTGGAGCTGCAACGCTTTGGTCAGGGATCGTTATACAGCAGCAATATGGCTGTATAAAGTTCCTTGGCAACTTTTCATATTTTTTTAAACTTTTTTTTTATGTTCAGAGTGTGGGAAATAAAAAAAAAATGATGTGGGGTCCCCCCTCCCAAGCCTCTTTAACCCCTTGTCCCCCACGCAGGCTGGGTTAGCCAGAATGCAGAGCCCTGGTCGAGTGGGGCTTCGCACCCTAAGCTATACCAGCCCACATGGTCCATGGTATGGGGGGCTCCTGGGGGGAGAGGTGGCCAAGCCTCCCTCTCCCCCCAAGCCTTTGTTCAATCCATGGACAAGGGGCTCATCCCCATGTCCGGTGCCCCAGGAGAAGGTGGGGAGGGCTCTCATGGGGGCATCCGGTAGTCCCCTTTAAAAATGGGACCCCCAAATGCCCACCTTCTTCCCAGGAGAAATGAGTATAGGGGTACTTTTTACCCCTTACCTATCTCCACAAATAGTTACATGAAATAAAAACACAGCAACGATCTGAAATAAAAACACAGCATTTGTTATTAATCTTAATTAACCAGAAATACTTACCTGTACCTTTAAAAATAAGTTCCCACGCCAATATTCTAGAAAAAGGTCCCACGCCAATATCCTCTAATTTAGGCATGGGCAAACTTGGCCCTCCAGCTGTTAAGGAACTACAAGTCCCACAATGTATTGCAGGAGTCTGACAGCCACAGTCATGACTCATAAAGGCAAATGCATTGTGGGACTTGTAGTTCTGTAACAGCTGTAGGGCCGAGTTTGCCCATGCCTGGGCTAACTTGTAACTTCATCAAAACGATCTGGCACCTCCAAGGTGAATCTTTATTATTTCCATATAAAAGATATAGCCAATGTTTCGGAGTCACGTAGGACCCCTCTGTCAAGGAACAATTTGCTCAAGGGCAAATATCTGTAAACAAGCTCCTATAGGGTTAATGAAAGTATGACTTCTCTAGACACTCACATGCAGCAAAGCAATGTGTACTCAGCGGGTGGCAGCAGCACTACGCCAGCAACAGCTGGAGCCCAAATTACATGGGGAATAAAAGAATTAGGTTATCAGTAGGGGAATAGTTTAACAATAGGTAGGAGAATAGCTAGAGCAAGGTGAGCTGTGTTTCAGCTTCATCCTGCACCCAAATTTCCCCACGCAATTTTTACATTGTGTTGAGCTCAAATTTGGCATAATCATAATTTTGCACCAAAATTCACCATTATTATAATCCAAAATGTAAAATGTTCAATCCTTCGCCCTTTTTTACTTTTACTTGGCAGATGCAGCAATGTAAGGGGTGTGGCTTGCATCCTGTTGTTCTGCCTTCAGGCAGAGTTATAGGAAAGGCCTCAGCCAAAGCTCAGTGCTTTTTGAGTATCATCTAAACAGCAACATGGACTTATGGGTAACTACAAACCCTGCTGTCCCACTGTAAAAATATTATGGGGTCCCAATCCATAGGTCATCATCAGGGCCAGGCCGAGGCAGAGGCGAGAGAGGCTCCAACCTCAGGGCACAGTGTAGGAGGGGGTGCCCAACTCACTCAGCTATCATTCTCCTATTGTGTTTGAAGCAGAGAGAAATAAGAAAAGGGGATACATGGCAGTGACTGCAAGCCAGATAACTAGAGATTAGGGTGTTGGGGGGCTGGGGTGCCTCTTAGTCTAATAGCAATCAGTGTGTGACAGCTGGAGTGGGAGGGATGGAGGGGCACACTTTGGTGTCACTGCCTTGGGTGCTGGAGGACCTTGTCCCGCCTCTAGTCATCATCCTCACCCCTGTAAACCAGTGTGACACCTCCCCCTCGACAAATAATAAGAAAACACCTATGCTTGTTTTTTGTAGCATTGGAAGGACTTTCTTATGGACATATGTTGGAAACTGACACAGGGGACATTTTTATTTAAAGGGAACCTGAAGTGAGAGATAAATGGAGGCTCCCATATTTATTTTCGTTTGAACAATACCAGTTGCCTGGCTGTCCTGCACACGCTCTGCCTTTAATACTTTTTAGCCATAGACCCTGAACAGGCCTGCAGGTTTCTGACTGATGTTTGTTTGAGGCTAGAAACCCACTAGGAGTGATTTCTAATCGCTAGTGATTTGAAAAAGCTCTTGCTAATGCAATGCTATGGGGATTTTTATAAAATCACATCGCTCAAGTGGGATCACACCCATAGCATTACATTAGCAAGAGCGTTTCAAATCACAAATCGTTCAGAAAATCGCTCCTAGTAGGTTTCTGGCCTTAGGTTGGTGAGTCAGACACTACTGGTGCAAAAAAAAAAAAAAAACACCAGCAGGAGGGCTGCAGGTATTGTTAAATAAAAAAACCAGGGCCGGTGCAGTATCTGTGGACAGGCACAGGTTGAAGGCTGGTGCACACCAGAGCGGTTTTGAAGTGTTTTTTTTAAACGCTTGCAGGGGGAAAACTGCTTGGCTAATAAAAGTGAATAGGGTGGTGCACACCAGAGCGGCTCGATTTTTCCACAAACGCAAACTCGGGGGCTGCAGCATTTTTTAGATTTCTGAGGCGTTTCTGCCTCAATGTTACAGTATAGGAAAGTGGAAAACTGCTCTAAAAAACACTAGATCAGAGCGGTTTTCCTGGCGTTTATGTTACAGGAGCTGTTCAGTAACAGCTTTACTGTAACAATATTTGACATCTGTTACACAAAAACGCTCCAAAAAATGCTAAGCATGTTAGAAAACCTCTCTAAACATGTCTAGAATCGCTCTGAAATCTGCTTCAAAAACCTCTAGCGTTTTGCAGATCTGCTAGAGGTTTTTGGTGTGCACTGGGCCTGAGACACCAGAATATCTGCAGACATCCTGCAGCTCCCAGCACTGCCCCCTTTTTTTCCCTGCTACAGTTGACTTTGGATGTAGCAGCAGCGTGTGTACAGAGCATGGAGCAGCAACGTGTGTACAAAGCATGGCGCAGCAGTGTGTGTACAGAGCATTTAGCAGCAGTGTGTGTACAGAGCATGGAGCAACAACATGTGTACAGTGCATGGGGCAGCATTGTGTGTACAGAGCATGGAGCAGAAGTGTGTGTACAGAGCATTTAGCAGCAGTGTGTGTACAGAGCATGGAGCAGCAGTGTGTGCACAGAGCATGGAACAGCAGTGTGTGTACAGAGCATGGAGCAGAAGTGTGTGTACAGAGCATTTAGCAGCAGTGTGTGTACAGAGCATGGAGCAGCAGTGTGTGCACAGAGCGTGAATCAGCATTGTGTGTACAGAGCATGAAGCAGAAGCGTGTGTCTAGAGCATGTAGCAGTAGTGTGTGTACAGAGTGTGGAGCAGCAGTGTATGTACAGAGCATGGAACATCAGTGTGTGTACAGAGCATGAAGCAGCAGTGTGTGTACAGAGCATGGAGTAGCAGTGTGTGTACAGAGCATGGAGCAGCAACATCTGTACAGAGCATGGCGCAGCAGTGTGTGTGCACAGCATGGAGTAGCAGTGTGTGTATAGAGCATGGAGCAGCAGTGTGTGTACAGAGTGTGTACAGAGCATGGAGCAGCAGTGTGTGTACAGAGCATGGAGCAGCAGCGTGTGTACAGAGCATGGAGCAGCAGTGTGTGTACAGAGTATGGAGCAGCAATGTAAGTACAAAGCATGAAGCAGCAGTGTGTGTACAGAGCATGGAGTAGCAGTGTGTGTACAGAGCATGGAGCAGCAGCATGTGTACAGAGCATGGAGCAGCAGTGTGTGTACAGAGCATGGAGCAGCAGTGTGTCTACAGAGCATGGAGCAGCAGTGTGTGTACAGAGCATGGAGCAGCAGTGTGTGTACAGAGCATGGAGCAGCTCTGGGGAACTTAGCAGAGTCAGGTATGAGCACAGCCCTGTACCTGTTTGAATGGTTTGCTTTCCCCTCCATTACAAATGTCGTCTGTCCTCATTAGTATCTGTATCGAAACTGCTCCTGATCGATCCCGTTGTCGATCAGGAGCAGATTGGACATTTAGGAAATAATTGTCAGATACTGTCAGTAGGACGGGTTATTGCATTATGTGTACCCAGCGTGATGTCCTAACATATTATTATACTGTATAGTGTGTGGCTGAGGGAGACCTTTCAGGAATTCCCCCCTTGAAAATCCTGGGTTTGCCCCTGCATGACCATCAGTGTGCCTATAGTGTTTTTACACCTAAAGTTTTGCCTAGCTGCACTGGAACTTAAAGCAAACCTGGGGCTAACCTAACAGAGAAAAAAAAAAAAGATACCTACCTATGAAGAGGGAAGCCTCTGGCACCACCGCTGCCCAGGATCCTCTTAAAGCTCACATCCAACCTCCCACTGTGCATGAGCATCGTTGTGCTGGATGAGCAGCTCTGGCCTACTGCGCAGGGGCAGCCGTACTTCCCCCGGCACAGTACACAGCGGGGAGCGCAGCCACAATAACATACCCGGCAAGCTATTGTCTGATATGTTTGGGGATCTGTGCACGGCAATAGGGGTCTCCAGGAGGACACAGGACACTTCAGGAGGATCCAGAGACTTTTCTCTTAATAGGTGTCTTCTTAGACCTCTAGAACACAAATGCTAGTTATTAATAATTAATATTAATTTTATTATGGTCTATACATGGTCTCATTCACTTGACACAGTATGACAGTAAAAATTGTAATGACTGCACACAAAGGTTGGAAATGATGGTATAATTTACTTTTTACTCTGCATAAAAAGTTGTAACAATGCAAACATATTTTGGACTCATTTATTATATAAACAATAGCAATTGTAGCAATTTCTTAGGTGAGGTTTTTTTTTCTGTTTTCACAGCTTAAAGAGAATCTGTATTGTTAAAATCGCACAAAAGTAAACATACCAGTGCGTTAGGGGACATCTCCTATTACCCTCTGTCACAATTTCGCCGCTCCCCGCCGCATTAAAAGTGGTTAAAAACAGTTTTAAAAAGTTTGTTTATAAACAAACAAAATGGACACCAAAACAGGAAGTAGGTTGATGTACAGTATGTCCACGCATAGAAAATACATCCATACACAAGCAGGCTGTATACAGCCTTCCTTTTGAATCTCAAGAGATCATTTGTGTGTTTCTTTCCCCCTGCAGCTATCTTCCACTGAAGTGTCAGGCTGTTTCTTCCTGCAGAGTGCAGACAGCTCTGCCTGTATGTAATTCCTCAGTATGTGAAAGCCCAGCCAGCTCAGAGGAGGATTTATCCAGCTTGTAAAAGATAATAGAGCAGAGAGAAGCTGCCCTAATCTAAATAACACACAGGCAGTGTGCAGAGAGGGGCCTGGAGGGGGGAGATGCATCACAGAACCACAACACTGAAGAACTTGGCAGCCTTCCAGACACAGGCTGACAAGTCTGACAAGAGAGAGATAAGTTGATTTATTACAGAGACGGTGATAGTAGAACGTGCTGCAGTAAGCCAGAACACCTTAGAATAGCTTTTGGAACTTGTAGGATGATAAAAAACAGGATGCAATTTTTGTTACGGAGTCTCTTTAAAGAGAATCTGTACTGTCTGATTTGTACAATAAAAAACATACCAATAGAGTCACTGTGATCTCCTGGAACCCTCTTTGCCATTTCCACTCTTTCCCGCCACAATCCTGGCTTTTAATTGCCAGTTTTAGGCAGTGTTTACAAACAAAAAACATGGCCACCAACCAGGAAGTGATGTTTGTATATATATATATATATATATATATATATATATATATATATATATATATATATATATATATATATATATATATATATATATATATACATATACATATATCATGTTACAGTATACTACAAGTTTTTATTACATAGTGAATTATCTGCACTCCAGTCTGGGATTATCACAGTTTCTCAGCATGGGCAGCTCCCTCCCCCCTCAGACAAGCTGAAATTGAGAGCAAAGACCCTGTCTGTGATTAATAAACAAAGCACACACACAGAGCCTGCAGGGGGCATAACTTCTCCCTATCACAGCAGAGGCGGTGCATTCTTCTCTGGGTCGACAAGCTTGACAACGAAAAGAAGATTAGATATATTACAAAGACAGTGCAACTAGAAAAGGCTGCAGTAATCCAGAGCACATTAGAACAGGTATAGGCACTTATAAGATAGAAGAAATGAGGCTGACAATTTTGTTAAAGAGTCTCTTTAAGGATGGCTTCTTTCACCTGCATGGAAAGCTCCTTTGACCACATGTTGTCTGTTCATAGCAAGATCTTGAACAGGCAAGCACCACACTTCAAATCAACTCTAGGCCAGGCCTTCCATCTGCTTAACCCTTTGCCGACTGCTCCACGCCAAGTGGCATGAAGTCCTGGGGGCGTGTTTTCCAGGAGATTGCATGTGCCGATGCACGCTCTTCTTGAATGACTCCACTCCGTCATCAGTCTCCTAGCAGTGATCATCGCTAGGAGACTGTTAATTGTACATCTACATCTGCGATCTATGGCAGCACTGTACTAAGGACAGCCACGTTACTCGGCTGTCCCCTGGGGAGGCACAGGAGCGATCGACTCTCAAAGGCTGATCATAGGCTGATGCGTATGACAGCCGATCACGGTGGTTGGCTGGTGAGGAGAGGGAGGGAGGGAAAAAATTAAACAAACAGTGACATTTAGTAAAAAAAAAACAAAAAACAAATAAATATATAAATAAATAAACAAACATGTCAGCAGGGATCAGAGCCCACCAACAGAAAGCTCTGTTGGCGGGCAATAAAAAGGGTGGGTATCACTTGTGTAATGACATGTACGGCTCTGCAGCGAACACTTAAAGCTGCAGAGCCCTAATTAGTAAAAAATAGCCTGGTGACTAAGGGAAGGGTAAGCCTATGATCCTGAACAATTCAATTTCTAATGATAGCGCACAGTAGGATAGAAGAGGTCTATACCCCAAGAAAACCCCCGTTCCCTCCTGAGGACTATTTTAACACTTTAAAAAAATCTCAAACTGATGTCACAATTCTTAATTTATAGATAGTTCATATAAAAGTCTTTCAATTCTGTGTGCGCTTCCAAATAGGCGTCAGTTCCACCTCAGTCACAAAGTTCCAATATAGTGGGTAGCGCTCCAGATCACAGCTAGCGTTCAACATTAAAAGTAATCAGTAGTACATTCCACATGGTATAAACCCCCCCCCCCCCGTCAGTTGACCACTATTAGACTGGTCATAGATCGCTCGTGTGATATCCTGAACCGCCTTTGCTCCAGTTGCTCGTCCTTCTCCACCAATCAGGCTCTTGTTATCCCTTCTGCGTTATGTGCAACTCATCAGATAATAAACTCACATAGTACAGCTCCGTAAAACTTAAATGGCTTTTCATTCTAAAATGCACTCACAAGCGTTTTTGGGTAAACAGCGCACAGAGTTTGTGAACGGGCTCTCCCCCATGCCTCCCAGACAGGCCAGCAGGATACACCACGCCACCGCCACTAGTTTCCCTTAACCTTGGGTATCACAGATCCTGGGATGTTTAGGGAAACTTGCGGCGGTGGCATGGTGTATCTATGTGAGTTTATTGCACATAATGCAGAAGGGATAACAAGAGCCTGATTGGTGGAGAAGGACGAGCAACTGGAGCGCAGGCGGTGCAGGATATCACACGAGCGATCTATGACCAGTCTAATAGTGGTCAACTGACGGGGTGAGTGTGATACCATGTGGAATGTACTGCTGATTACTTTTAATGTTGAATGCTAGCTGTGATCTGGAGCGCTACCCACTATATTGGAACTTTATGATCCTGAACAGTTTAATTGATAATTACATGACAACAAACGTGCCCACACCAAGGGATTGTGTTAAAAAAATGCTTTAGTTGCCTCAATTTTTTATACAATCTTTTTGTTCACCCCACTGAGTTATAGGATACCGGAAGTGACATGTGACATGATGAGATAGACATGGGTATGTACAGTGCCTAGCACACAAATAACTATGCTGTGTTTCTTTTTTTCTTTCTCTGCCTGAAAGAGTTAAATATCAGGTATGCAAGTGGCTGACTCAGTCCTGACTCAGACAGTAAGTGACTACAGTGTGACTCTCACTGATAAGAGATTCTAACAATAAAACACTTTCCTAGCAGAAAATTGCTTCTGAGAGCAGGAAAGAGATAAACAGGGTCAATGGTTAATTTTTTTTAGCTCTGGCATACTTCAATGAATGTGTCATTGAGCAAAAACAATAAAACAGTTAAAACTTAAAAAGTAGATTTAAACATAAAATAAAACGGTGGAGTATGTTAAAAAGTCAATTTTAGGAGAAGGAAGAGAGATACAATTGTTTATTTAATTTGTTTATTTTCGCTTCGGGTGTGCTTTAAAGCTGAAGGTCAGCACTTCAACTGCATCTGAGTTGTTTTGTTTACAATTCATTGTAGTAAGGTACAGAACTAAAATTAGGAAAAAAAAAAGTTCTCTGTCAAATATTTATGGACCTAACTGTACAGATTAGTAACCTACAGAAATGCAATGTACTTATCCAACCAAGTGAAAACAAATATGTGTGAACGGGTCCTTAGGAAAAGCTTTGTATGTCTGTTGATTAAGGGCCCTTCCACACCAAGTTCGTTGTGTTGCGTCGCAACAGACAATATCGCAACAGGATGCAATGATATTCTTATGGGCTTTTACATTGAGTGGGGTATGTGGTGGGTTCCGATGCAGTAATGCACAGCATTCTGTACATTACCCGGGTAATGCATTAGCTTACAGTGGCAGTGAAGCATACTTACAGTGCACTGTATGCTTTACTGTACAGTTTCACCGCAATGCTGCTGCATGGTGCAACTTTTTGATCATTTCGCAATGCCACCTGCACAGTGTGAAAGAGCCCTTAGTGTTGTCTGTTCTATTAACCATTTTAGTCATGCAGACGTGAGCTAAAGTCCCCTGTGCCAATCCGTACATGTCCGCCGGGAATAAACACTGTTTTTGTTCAAAAACAGTGTTTATTTTTTAAATGGTGCTGCCGCACTATCTACCGCCGCAATTTCTGCCGGTTTCCGCTGCCCGGTCGTTAAATTTATGAATGGAAACAATGTTTCCATCCATAAACTCCCCGCCGCCACTGGGATCGGAGGCTTCCGTTGGAAGCCTACGTCACTTCCCTGGTTACAATGTAGTGATACATTGTATCCCAATTAGTGTATATTGTACGCTAATGGGATTTTTGCTCAGAAGGGACATCTTGTGGTTAAATAGTAAAACACACCTACTGACTTTGGGCAATAAAAATAAATGATTATTTATGTCAAGAGGACATATAATTAATAAATAATGGGCTAAAAATTAGTGAGGGATGTAAACCTTAAAAAATGCACCTTTATTTCCAAATAAAATATTGTCACCATACATTACACTAGGGGTATAATTGTAACAATGAAATAACCGGGACAAATGGCCAAATAAAATGTGTGGATTTTAATTATGGTAGCATTAATTATTTTAAAACTATAATGGCTGAAAACTTAAAAATAATGATTTTTTTTCCATTTTTTCTTATTATTCCCATTATAATGCATTTAGAATAAAATAATTCTTGGCATCATTTACCACCCAAAGAAAGCCTAATTGGTGGCGGAAAAAACAAGGTATAGATCATTTTGCTGTGATAAGTAGTGATAAAGTTATTGGGGAATGAAAGGGAGAAGTGCTGACAGGTGAAAATTCCTCTCGTCCATAAGGTGAAAAATCCCCGCGGGCTGAAATGGTTAAATGGCCCAGCAGCAGACCTAGCGTGAACTCGAGCTAGGATAATTTCAGATATATTAATATGTTAAAGCAATTCCAATGAATGATAATAACATTTGTGTCTGATTTGGCTCTCTTAAAATCCCTGTCTGCAAATATCGGCTCCATCCCTGCTTACAGATTGCAGGAACAGGAACAACAGTCTTTTTTTCCTCCTGAAGTCACATTATGGTTACATAGTTACATAGTTAGTTGGGTTAAAAAAAAAGACATACAAAATAAATGGGATACAGTTGGGGACATCAAACTTGGAGAAGGACTTAGGAGTACTCATTGACAAGTTAAATAATCGTACTCAATGCCAAACCGCTGCAGCTAAAGCTAACAAAATGTTGGGATGCATTAAAAGGGAAATAAAAACTCGAGATGCTAGCATAATATTGCCTCTGTTTAACTCTCTAGTAAGGCCACATCTAAAATATGGAATTCAGTTCTGGGCACCACATTACAAAAAAGATATTGCAGTTTTAGAGCAGGTGCAGAGACGAGCAACAAAATTGATACGTGGGATGGAAGGTCTCACTTACCAAGAAAGGTTAGATAAACTGGGTTTATTTAGTCTAGAGAAAAGACGCCTTAGAGGGGATCTAATTAACATGTATAAATACATCAGAGGGCAATATAATAGCTTGGCAGATGAGCTTTTTGTCCCTAGGCCTTCTCAAAGGACTAGAGGACATGATCTGCGCATGGAGGAAAAACGTTTTAGCAATTTATTTAGGAAAGGGTTCTTTACAGTAAGAGTGATTAAGATGTGGAATGCATTGCCACAGGAAGTCGTTATGGCAAACTCTATACCTGCATTTAAAGGGGGCTTAGATGCTTTCCTTGCGTTGAAAGACATCCATGGCTACAATTATTAGGTAATGTCTAGTGATGTTAAACCAGGGATTTTATCTGATTGCCACCTGGAGTCGGGAAGGAATTTTTCCCTTTTGGGGCTAATTGGACCATGCCTTGTAAGGGTTTTTTTGCCTTCCTCTGGATCAACAGGGATAGGTGAGGGAGCAGGCTGGTGTTGTACTTTATACTGGTTGAACACGATGGACGTATGTCTTTTTTCAACCAAAATAACTATGTAACTATATCCATCGAGTTCGAACCAGAAAATAAGGTACAACACTCGTCTGCACCTTTACATATCCCTGTTGTTGCAGAGGAAAGCAAAAAAACTTTAGGCCTCATTCGCATTGTGTTGTGCTTGCAGGTTTTTTTTTCTCTTTCAAATCGCTCTGCTTTGCGTGTTATAAGTGCTTTTATAAGCGCTTTAGCAGAGCAATTACTTAAATCCCTTCCTGATGTCAGTCAGGAAGGGATTACTTTGCCCCCAGGAATGAATAAATACAATGGGCTCGATTCACAAAGCAGTGCTGCTAACCCAGTTAGCATGCCTAAAAGACTTTAGGCGTGATAACCATTGCACCACGCTGGTGAAAAGCCAGTTTAGGTGTGATAAGTTTAGGCACGATAAGTTTAGGCGTGATAAGTTTAGATAAGTTTACATTGCGCGCAATGTCCCGCAGGCAAAGCAGCGCCATTAAACTCTATGCGAAGTGCAGAAGACTTTGCTAGCGCAAAACTTTTGATCAGCTGTGCACTGCGGTGCTTAAACTTATCACGCCTAAACTTATCACGCCTAAACTTATCATGCCTAAACTTATCACGCCTAAACCAAGTTTAGGCGTGATAAGGGGCTTTTCACCAGCGTGCTAACAGTTTGCACCGCTTTGTGAATCAAGCCTAATGTATTTTGTCATTAAAGCACTGTGGAAATCGCTATACAAAGCGCTTTTCCAAGCACTTTGCGATTTCCCTATACCTTCCATTCATGGCAAATCGCCCTGAAAATGGTACATGCAGCGCTTTTGTCAGTGGCAAGCAAACGGAACGCCCCAATGAGAACTATCTCATTGGAAAGCATAGTGTAAGTGCTTTAAGGTACCTCCACTCTTTAGGGCAGCCCCCTCTTTAAACATCTTCAAGAAGGCCCTCAAAACTCACCTTTTCACTCTGGGCTACCTCCCTCACATGTGCTCTAAACCCACAGCTGAACTCTGGTCCTCTACCTTTCGTGTCCCTACTTCTCCCTCTAGATTGTAAGCCTTTGAGCAGGGTCCTCCTCCTTTTGTGTCCTACCTGATCATGCACCTGCATTACTGTGCACCCATGCTATGCATTTGAGTGAACTCAACTTGCCTAATCTCCATGCTCCCATCCAAGGACTAAGCATTACCTTGTACTCATACTGTGCTGCGTGAGCTGGTTTTCTTGTATTTCTGTATTGTCATATTGCTGTATGTCACGCCTAAATATTGTCTGTAACCTTAACTAATGTCCAGTGCTGCGTAATATGTTGGCACTTTATAAATACAATAAATAAATAAATAAGGACGGTTTGTACAAATCGCCTGCGCTTAAAAAAATACAAAAACCGCCTGTGTGAAATTAACGCTAGTGTGAAAATAACGAGCCCTTACAAGGCATGGACCAATTAGCCCTAAAAAGGAAAAAAATCCTTCCCAACTCCAGGTGGCAATCAGATAAAATCCCTGCATTAACACCTCCGGGAATTACCTAGTAATTATGGTTATCTCAATCTGTTCTACAGAGCCAGTATCAGAACCTCTACTGTTCTGCAACCAGTTGAATCCAAGATGGACAATGCGAAGGAAGCAATTCCTTAACTTTGCTGTTGTGTAAATCAAGTAGATGGAGTGTAGCATTAAAATGGCATTCCAACCGATAAACATTAGGATCATGCTGGCCAAATCATTACAATATGTCCACAAGATATTTATTATGATAAATAAAGCACAAGTAAGGAAAGATACAATAGTGAACTTTATTGTCTTGGTGTAGCTTTCGGTGTTGCCTTTTTGTCTACAGTCTCTCATCCTGGTCATGTGAGAATAAAGGAACCAAATAAGAAGAAGCGACGATACAAAGACAACAAAAAATGGAATGATATTCCAACACAGATGCAAACTTATTATCTCAACGTCTTGAAAATTATCCGTGACATTCTTCCGAATTTCAACTGAAAAGTCAGAAAATATCAAATACAAATATGCTAAAGTGATAACCATGGACAAGACAATGGATGCAATGATCAGCTGGATGATCCTCTGTGACATGATGGACTTTAAACGTAACAAGAAAACAGTGTGGAAGTTGGAGATCTTCACAAATAGGACAATGGAAAGAAGCGTTGACAGCCATATGTTGGATAAGACCGCAGTTTCCCCGATTATAAAAACTGGTATCCCAAACAATAGAGGAGGATTTTCCAAGAGGAACACTTCTAACAAGCGTAAGAGGGAACCCAGGTGAACAAAGACCCTTGATATCCCTATGGAGCTGATCACATGGTCAGTAGCCATCATTGTCCTTCCCTTCAACTGGTCTGTGACATTACCAGCCACAATAAATACTTGTACACATAGGCCTACCATGATGAATGTTCCAGTTAAAGCCACGTCTCTCAAATATCGGTACTCCTCAGATACTTCCATCTCTCCGGTGAAGAACAAGATCAGCCTGGACGAGTGATAATATGCAATATTCACAGCACTGTTACTATTCCTAGCTGAATGTATAAGGCAAATCACAATGCAAATTCATTGCCTGTGTCTATCTTTACACAAATGAAAGAGATGAGGGTAAATTTGACTAAAGTGACCAACCTATGGAAATTGGCAACAGAAAATCCGGTAGTGTTAGGAAAATATTTGCAGTTTGGGCAGGAAACCAAAATCTTCTCTGCTTGCAACCCCCCCCCCCCCAAAAAAAAACCCTTATCTCTCATCTCATTGTACATCCCTCTCTCTGTGTACATATTAGGACACCGCTGATGAGCTAGGTGTGAGCCGAATGACAGCTGCTGCTGCTCATATCCCCGGTGGTGTTAAATATTATTACCCCTAGGAGGGAGATTTAATTTGGTGACTGACAACCACCAGAAAACTTAATTACCCTTATGCGTCCTGCGCATTATAGCATTGCTGCTATTGCGGCGCCTAGGTTTGGCGCTCAGTGCTAAGCACCATGTGCCGAAACAACTTGCTATGTTCTCTGTTACTGCATATTTACCCCCTGTATAAAGAGAACCAGAGGTGAACTTCAGGTTAAAAATCAAATACCTACCTAAAGAGAGGGAAGCTTCTGGATCCTCCCATGCCATCTCCTGGACTACTGATGCTGCCCAGGACCCTCCTGCTTATTGCAACTATGCTCCTATTTATGCACAACTGTGGCTGTGTTGAATCCAGCGAGGTTGGCCAGACCTACGCAGTTGCTTACTCTGACATACTCCTCATATAGAGCCCTGCTTGCACAGATACAGTATGGCCATTGTCATGCTTGAAAAGGAGCACTGCCATTATCTTGGAATCCAACAAGGGTTATGGATGGTACCCCCCCCAAAAAAAAAACCCCCCTTTGAAAAGCGCTTGGCTTATGTATTTGTATGGGATGGATCACACACCAGAGCTATGTCATTTTTTCCCAAAAGCAAACATGGGTCCTGCAGCATTTTTTAGGTGATTAGGCCTCAATGTTAGGGCTAGTGCACACCAAAATTGCTATTGCAATTGCTAGCGTCTTGCGATTTGCAATATAATTTTTGTGAAGCGATTTTCAGACTGATCATTGAATGAATGAGCGTGTTTGCTCATTCATTCAAGCTGAGTCGCTCCAAAAAATGCTGCATGCAGCGCATTTGTGATTTTAGAAAAATCACAATGCGGCTGTGAGAACACTTTTATGGGGTTTCAGTTGCCAAGCGCTTTTCAAAGCGCTGGGGATCTGAAAAGTGCTCACAAGCGCTCATGGTGTGCACCAGCCCTATAGTATAGGAAAAGATGAAAACCACTCTAAAAAATGCTAGAACAGCGATTTTCCTAGTGTTTTTTTCTTTTTTTTAAAAGCTGATAATTTCCAGGTCAAAGTGTGAAAGAAGAATAATCCCCAGGAGGGCTCTCCGAGCTTAATCACGAGTAATCACGATTCATTATTTGTGATTCAAATGAGGTGTAATTACAGCAGGTGTGCAGCAGGGAATGGAAGGGTTATTTACCCATAATTCCATCGTCTGCCCCCTGCGTCCTGAGAGTCCGTGCTGTTAGACGGCTTGTGTTCCAAGCCTTGCTGCCGTCACTTCCTTATTTCGGCTTGAAGGAGGAAGTGACGGCAGCAAGGCTTGGAACACGAGCCGTCTAACAGCTCGGACTCTCAGGATGCAGGGCGGACGGTGGAATTATGGGTAAATAACCCTTCCATTCCCTGCTGCACACCTGCTGTAATTACACCTCATTTGAATCACGAGAAATCACTCGTGATTACTCGTGATTAAGCTCGAAGATCACCCCTGATAATTCCCACACAAGACGTTTCAAAAATCGCTAGGCATAAATAGAACTTGCCAGGCACATGCCTGGAATCACTTTTAAAAATTGCTTCAAAAAACGTTAGGTGTTTGCGATTATGCCTGCGATTTTTGCTGTGCACTAGCCCTTTGTTGGATGCTTTTGGCGAATCCACACTCAGCAATGCTGGACCAGAGGATGGTCTGGGAAGCCTCTATAGGATGGAGAGGCTTCCCTCTTCTTAGGTAAGTATTTTACTTTTGACCAAAGGTTCGCCTTGGGTAAACTTTTTCAAGTTCAGGTATGTATTTTAACAATTCATTTAGTAAGGTATAATAATATGTATAGTGTGTGCGTGTTAACACCTGCTGCTTTTGAGTTTTTATTACAAGTTACCTGGAGGCGGACGCAGTAGATTACAAGTCCTTATCCCCTCACAGCCAAACCACTTCCCTTTTCTTCCTTAGGTTATGTACTCCTTCAGTTACTGTCACCTGCAGGGATGAGTACTTGATCTCTTGGGCAGAAGTTCGGGGCACGGTGTACAGATGTTTATCTAACTAGTGGGCTAGCAAAACATTTTGCTGCTCTGGAGGGGAGTAAGAGGGATGCTGCAGGGCACAACGAAGCATCTTCTGGTGGGCAGGCTTAGCAGGAGAACAATATGCTCAGGGTCAGTCAGGGGTGAAATGTCGCCAAAGGTCCAGCATATTAGATATTTAGGTGAGGTTGGGGGCTATCATACACACACTAGATTATCACCAGTGATGAGCAAAAATTCCAATATTCTTTTTGTATTCATTTGTGCAAAAATAATGCTAAATTCAATTTTACATTTTTCCCGCTTAATGCAAATTACTGCAGTAAAAATATTGATTTTTCACGGTAAAATGTCTTGCGGTAAAAATATAGTTTTTCTGCGCTGTCGTGCTTTTCACCAATTTTTTTTTTTTTAAATATAAATTTTTTCGTGTTTTTATGGTAAAATATTGATTTTTCACAAAATACAAGATTTTTTTTGTGAGAATTTACCGAAATTGAAAATTTTTGATGCAAAAATAACTTTGATAAAAACTTGCAAGCAACACTGATTATCAATCATTCAAAGAGGCCTTAATCGGCTGCCTCGGCAGAGTTTAATCTAGTGTGTGTACATAGCTTTACATGGCACTTATAACTGATTCCACCTTAAGACTTAAAGCGGATCTAAGATGAAAAACTAATTATAACAATTAACTTGTCTATATATCCTTATCTAAATTTTAGATAATTTACACAGCAAATATACAGCTTCAATAGTGTATGATTTTTAATTCCTGTGATACAATTAGAGCGGCAATGTTCTGTTTGTCACATTACACACAGGCAAGCTGATCTGTATCTCCAGCCCTCAGCCTGTGAAAACTTCACTCCTCCCTCCTCCCCTATGCCTCTGAAATCTCTAGCTAGTAACCTCCTCCTTCCCAGACTGAGCTCCCATAAGCCCTTGCTACATGGGTCTGAGAGTGCCAATGCACTGGAGAAGCTGTGGGCAAGGCTTGTTTAGTTTATAGGGAATTAGAGTAGTAAAACAAAAGCAAAAACGTATTTAGCTTGAGGAATGCCCTATAAACTATATGAAAGGAACACAATTATGCAATGAGTAAAAGTTTATCTCGGATCCGCTTTAACCACTTGAGGACCCACCCTTTACCCCCCTTAAGGACCAGCGTTATTTTTTGTGATCTGTGCTGGGTGGGCTCTGCAGCCCCCAGCACAGATCAGGTTTCATGCAGAGCGATCAGATCACCCCCCTTATTTCCCCCCTATGGGGATGGTGTGCAGGGGGGGTCTGATCGCTCTGGTGGGCAGGCTAGTTGCGGGGGGGGCACCTCAAAGCCCCCCTCCGCGGCGAAATTCCCCCCTCCCTCTCCTACCTGTCCCCTCCCCGGTGATCCGGGCTGCACAGGACGCTATCCGTCCTGTGCAGCCAGTGACAGGACGTCCCCTGTCACATGGCGGCGATCCCCGGCCGCTGATTGGCCGGGGATCGCCGATCTGCCTTACGGCGCTGCTGCGCAGCAGCGCCGTACAATGTAAACAAAGCGGATTATTTCCGCTTGTGTTTACATTTAGCCTGCGAGCCGCCATCGGCGGCCCGCAGGCTATTCACGGAGCCCCCCGCCGTGAATTGACAGGAAGCAGCCGCTCGCGCGAGCGGCTGCTTCCTGATTAATCAGCCTGCAGCTGGCGACGCAGTACTGCATCGCTGGTCCTGCAGCTGCCACTTTGCCGACGCACGGTATAAGCGTGGGGTCGGCAAGTGGTTAAAGTGACAGCAGTTAGGCAATGTATGTACAGTATTAAGGGTGCATGTCTTGTCCTGGACCAATGGAAATGTTCTGCTGTAAATTCAATAATTGTAGTTTCTCCCCCACAGACTTATTTGAATCAAAATTAAGGGTCTAAAGCCTGGTACACACTTTCAATTATAATTGGCTAATCACTGACATAGTTTACCACCTCCATGTAGTATGAGGGTTTACCTACATAATCTGCTCATAGTAATCAATATCTGTTGACCCTCATACTACATGGAAATGGTAAAAATGGTCAGTGATTGGCCAATCATAATAACATAGAGATGGTTATGTTGGTTAGTGATTGGCCAATCTTAATTAAAAAAAGGTGGAACTACACTGGAGCAAGTTGTGCGACGCCCCTCCCTGCCTCCAGAATCACTGTGCCCCCCAAACTCAAACACTCTACTATCTCGCTACACCAATGATAAAGGTCCACAATTTTTAATTTCTTTTGTAGTTGTGCAAATCATTGTAAGACTTTTTTTTTATTTTATTTTTAAATGAATGCAAAAAAAATATCCATAAATTGCTAAATCAAGTTATGAAAATGAGGACATTCAAAAACAAAACAAAAGCAAGTTGAAGCATGTTGGGATACATTTATTGTAGACCAATAAAAGCAGATGCAAACATTTTCTATTTCCTTTGTAGCTTGATTATTTGTTTTACATTTACATTCAAATTTAATTTTAGTCACATACTGTACGTCTGATTCACACTTCTCTCACAGGGTTAATAAAGTTTAAAAAAATCAGTTCAACTTACCTGGGGCTTTTTGCATCCCCCCCCCCCCACCCCCCCCCCCACACACACACACAAGTAGTGGTGCTCAGCAGAGCTCGAATATTCGAGTAGCTCGAATATTCGAGCTCTTTTTCAGCTATTCGAGCTCGGTATTCGAGCTCTGAATAGCTGGAGCTATTCGAATGGGCTATCCGAGTACACTCGAATAGCCCATTCACTATTCGAGCTATTCGAGCAAACCGGCGCTATTCGAGCTCGGTACCGAGCTCGAATAGCGTCATAGCCCAGATTGATGTCCTTAGAGCCAATCAGAGGGCTCCCAGGCCCTCTGACGGCAGCCAATCACAGAGGGGGACCCTGGCCAGCCCCTACCCTATAAATAGCGGCCGCCATTTTAGGTTTTTCCATGCTTGCCTGAGACTTGTACAGAGAGAGAGTTGCTCCTTTGTGCTTTGGCTTAGCAAGTGCTCTATTGTGGTCATTTACCTAGCGTTTTTGCTCACCTACACCTGCCATATACACCTATATTGTTGTTAGTTAGATAGACATTGTATTTTAGTTAGTAGCTTGTGTGTTACATTAGAGAACTGCAGGCAGCTGCTGCAAGCTTACAGGTTTAGGCCTCAGGGGGGCCTTGCCTCTGTGGGCAGCTGTCCTCTGTTTATTTCTCTCATCTATACCAGTATTTCTGCTGTCCTTTACTAATAGTATTGTAGTTATACTGTACTAGGAGTAGGACACTCACTGACTGTCACTGTTTATAGGCTACTAGCTAGCTCCTGCGTGTGTGCACTCACTCACTGTCTGTGTGTACACACACTCTATTTCCTTCTGATTACTGATTGATTATTGTTAGTTGTACTTACTTACTACTTACTCTTACTGTACCCGTAGGGACACTCACTGTCACTGTTCATATAGGCTACTAGCTCCTGCGTGTGCGCACTCACTGTCTGAGTGTACACACACAACACACACTCTATTTCCTTCTGATCGCTGATTGATTATTGTAATTAGTTAGTTCTACTTACTGTTATTACTTACTCTTACTGTACTAGGAGTCTAGGACACTCAGTCACTGTGTTCATAGGCTACTAGCTCCTGCGTGCGTGCACTCACTGTCTGAGTGTACACACACCCACACTCCATTTCCTTCTGATCGCTGATTGATTATTGTAATTAGTTAGTTCTACTTACTGTTATTACTTACTCTTACTGTACTAGGAGTCTAGGACACTCAGTCACTGTGTTCATAGGCTACTAGCTCCTGCCTGCGTGCACTCACTGTCTGAGTGTACACACACCCACACTCCATTTCCTTCTGATCGCTGATTGATTATTGTAATTAGTTAGTTCTACTTACTGGTGTTACTACTTACTCTTACTGTACTAGGAGTCTAGGACACTCAGTCACTGTGTTCATAGGCTACTAGCTCCTGCGTGCGTGCACTCACTGTCTGAGTGTACACACACCCACACTCCATTTCCTTCTGATCGCTGATTGATTATTGTAATTAGTTAGTTCTACTTACTGTTACTACTTACTCTTACTGTACTAGGAGTCTAGGACACTCAGTCACTGTGTTCATAGGCTACTAGCTCCTGCCTGCGTGCACTCACTGTCTGAGTGTACACACACCCACACTCCATTTCCTTCTGATCGCTGATTGATTATTGTAATTAGTTAGTTCTACTTACTGTTACTACTTACTCTTACTGTACTAGGAGTCTAGGACACTCAGTCACTGTGTTCATAGGCTACTAGCTCCTGCCTGCGTGCACTCACTGTCTGAGTGTACACACACCCACACTCCATTTCCTTCTGATCGCTGATTGATTATTGTAATTAGTTAGTTCTACTTACTGTTACTACTTACTCTTACTGTACTAGGAGTCTAGGACACTCAGTCACTGTGTTCATAGGCTACTAGCTCCTGCGTGCGTGCACTCACTGTCTGAGTGTACACACACCCACACTCCATTTCCTTCTGATCGCTGATTGATTATTGTAATTAGTTAGTTCTACTTACTGGTGTTACTACTTACTCTTACTGTACTAGGAGTCTAGGACACTCAGTCACTGTGTTCATAGGCTACTAGCTCCTGCGTGCGTGCACTCACTGTCTGAGTGTACACACACCCACACTCCATTTCCTTCTGATCGCTGATTGATTATTGTAATTAGTTAGTTCTACTTACTGTTATTACTTACTCTTACTGTACTAGGAGTCTAGGACACTCAGTCACTGTGTTCATAGGCTACTAGCTCCTGCGTGCGTGCACTCACTGTCTGAGTGTACACACACCCACACTCCATTTCCTTCTGATCGCTGATTGATTATTGTAATTAGTTAGTTCTACTTACTGTTATTACTTACTCTTACTGTACTAGGAGTCTAGGACACTCAGTCACTGTGTTCATAGGCTACTAGCTCCTGCGTGCGTGCACTCACTGTCTGAGTGTACACACACCCACACTCCATTTCCTTCTGATCGCTGATTGATTATTGTAATTAGTTAGTTCTACTTACTGGTGTTACTACTTACTCTTACTGTACTAGGAGTCTAGGACACTCAGTCACTGTGTTCATAGGCTACTAGCTCCTGCGTGCGTGCACTCACTGTCTGAGTGTACACACACCCACACTCCATTTCCTTCTGATCGCTGATTGATTATTGTAATTAGTTAGTTCTACTTACTGTTATTACTTACTCTTACTGTACTAGGAGTCTAGGACACTCAGTCACTGTGTTCATAGGCTACTAGCTCCTGCGTGCGTGCACTCACTGTCTGAGTGTACACACACCCACACTCCATTTCCTTCTGATCGCTGATTGATTATTGTAATTAGTTAGTTCTACTTACTGGTGTTACTACTTACTCTTACTGTACTAGGAGTCTAGGACACTCAGTCACTGTGTTCATAGGCTACTAGCTCCTGCGTGCGTGCACTCACTGTCTGAGTGTACACACACCCACACTCCATTTCCTTCTGATCGCAGATTGATTATTGTAATTAGTTAGTTCTACTTACTGTTATTACTTACTCTTACTGTACTAGGAGTCTAGGACACTCAGTCACTGTGTTCATAGGCTACTAGCTCCTGCCTGCGTGCACTCACTGTCTGAGTGTACACACACCCACACTCCATTTCCTTCTGATCGCTGATTGATTATTGTAATTAGTTAGTTCTACTTACTGTTACTACTTACTCTTACTGTACTAGGAGTCTAGGACACTCAGTCACTGTGTTCATAGGCTACTAGCTCCTGCCTGCGTGCACTCACTGTCTGAGTGTACACACACCCACACTCCATTTCCTTCTGATCGCTGATTGATTATTGTAATTAGTTAGTTCTACTTACTGTTACTACTTACTCTTACTGTACTAGGAGTCTAGGACACTCAGTCACTGTGTTCATAGGCTACTAGCTCCTGCCTGCGTGCACTCACTGTCTGAGTGTACACACACCCACACTCCATTTCCTTCTGATCGCTGATTGATTATTGTAATTAGTTAGTTCTACTTACTGTTACTACTTACTCTTACTGTACTAGGAGTCTAGGACACTCAGTCACTGTGTTCATAGGCTACTAGCTCCTGCCTGCGTGCACTCACTGTCTGAGTGTACACACACCCACACTCCATTTCCTTCTGATCGCTGATTGATTATTGTAATTAGTTAGTTCTACTTACTGTTACTACTTAAGCAGCCCATACACTCAGCCGATTTTCTGGACGATCGATCGATCGCGGTCGATCGATCGATCGATCGATCGCAAATCGGTTGGCCGATCGACCGATCGACGGCCGATTTCGATCGATTTCGATGGATTTCCATCGAACTAGCAGGGTGGAAAATTTAGGTCGATCTGATGAGATTGCTTATCAGTTTGCATTGGCCTTAATGGAAATCTGATGGCAAAAAAATGCCATCAGATCGAATTTCAACAGATTTCAAACTGAAATCTGTTGGAATTCTATCCTGGTAAAAAATGTTCTAAAAACGCATCAGATAGATCATCAGATGCATTTCTTATCTGTCTGCTGCCAATCTGACGAGTGTATGGGCACCTTTACTCTTACTGTACTAGGAGTCTAGGACACTCAGTCACTGTGTTCATAGGCTACTAGCTCCTGCCTGCGTGCACTCACTGTCTGAGTGTACACACACCCACACTCCATTTCCTTCTGATCGCTGATTGATTATTGTAATTAGTTAGTTCTACTTACTGTTACTACTTACTCTTACTGTACTAGGAGTCTAGGACACTCAGTCACTGTGTTCATAGGCTACTAGCTCCTGCCTGCGTGCACTCACTGTCTGAGTGTACACACACCCACACTCCATTTCCTTCTGATCGCTGATTGATTATTGTAATTAGTTAGTTCTACTTACTGTTACTACTTACTCTTACTGTACTAGGAGTCTAGGACACTCAGTCACTGTGTTCATAGGCTACTAGCTCCTGCCTGCGTGCACTCACTGTCTGAGTGTACACACACCCACACTCCATTTCCTTCTGATCGCTGATTGATTATTGTAATTAGTTAGTTCTACTTACTGTTACTACTTACTCTTACTGTACTAGGAGTCTAGGACACTCAGTCACTGTGTTCATAGGCTACTAGCTCCTGCCTGCGTGCACTCACTGTCTGAGTGTACACACACCCACACTCCATTTCCTTCTGATCGCTGATTGATTATTGTAATTAGTTAGTTCTACTTACTGTTACTACTTACTCTTACTGTACTAGGAGTCTAGGACACTCAGTCACTGTGTTCATAGGCTACTAGCTCCTGCCTGCGTGCACTCACTGTCTGAGTGTACACACACCCACACTCCATTTCCTTCTGATCGCTGATTGATTATTGTAATTAGTTAGTTCTACTTACTGTTACTACTTACTCTTACTGTACTAGGAGTCTAGGACACTCAGTCACTGTGTTCATAGGCTACTAGCTCCTGCCTGCGTGCACTCACTGTCTGAGTGTACACACACCCACACTCCATTTCCTTCTGATCGCTGATTGATTATTGTAATTAGTTAGTTCTACTTACTGTTACTACTTACTCTTACTGTACTAGGAGTCTAGGACACTCAGTCACTGTGTTCATAGGCTACTAGCTCCTGCCTGCGTGCACTCACTGTCTGAGTGTACACACACCCACACTCCATTTCCTTCTGATCGCTGATTGATTATTGTAATTAGTTAGTTCTACTTACTGGTGTTACTACTTACTCTTACTGTACTAGGAGTCTAGGACACTCAGTCACTGTGTTCATAGGCTACTAGCTCCTGCCTGCGTGCACTCACTGTCTGAGTGTACACACACTAAATTTACTTGTGATTACTACTGATTATTGTAACTGCTAGTTGTACTTCCTGACTGTTACTACTTACTTACTGTACTAGGGGACACTCACTCAGTCACCTCACCAACCAACCCACTCCATTAAAGTACCCCACTTTTCACCCGCCCTTTTAAAAAACTTTTGTCTATACGCCCAAAACATTGAAGATGTCTGGAAGTGGCAGCCAGCGCGGTTTGGGCAAGGGGAAGGGCAGCAAGGGAATCAGGAGGAGAGGGAGCAGCATTGTGGCAAGCCGCGGCCGCGGGCGCGCCACCATGCACAGTTCCGCAGCAGCAGCAGCAGCGTCAGTGGCTAACATTCCTCCCATAGCCACTGGCCGTGGACGCCTTGGGCGCCGCCCAGCAGGAGCATCTGCAACTCACGCTGCAGAGACACAGCAGCAGCAGCGTGTAGCACCTGCTCCGATTTTCCTCCAGCCGGGTCGGAAACGTCCCATTGAGGAAAAGGATGCAGACACTGTGGTGCAACTCATGACGGAGGATGAGCAGCCCGCCATCAGCTCTGCATCCGAGGCCTCCACCCTCACCACCACCACCACCACCACCACCCCTGTTCGCAGCAGCCGCCCAGCAGGGTCTGGGGAGGAGGCCAGTTCACCGTCAGTCGCCGACCTGTCATTCAGCACTCTTTTGACCCCAGGCATGATGAGTCAATTGTCTGCTGTTGTTGGCGATTTTGAGGAGGAGATGCTGATGGGCACTTTGGGGGATGAGGGATTGGACAGCAAGACTGTGGCGACAGTCAAGCAGCCCATCCATGCATCAGGAGAGGAGTTTGGGGGGTCATCATCCCAGCAGGACATGTTTCAGGAGGGGGAGGATGATGGTGATGACCCGGTGACAGACAGAGACTGGGTGCCACCACCTCCAGGGGATGTCGTCCTCAGCAGCTCGGAGGAGGAGGAGGATGCGCTTGTGGGCCTTGCAAGGAGGCGCATCATTGCAAGCATTGGCAGCGTCCCACAGCCTGCTGGTGTCTCAGGCTCAGCAGCAGCAGCAGCAGCATCAGCCAGTACCACCACCAGCCGCACCCAAGCCCCCCCCCCAACCACCACAGGGAGACAGGCAGCAGCGCTTCCATGCCGTAGGGGGATGTTTCTGTCACCAATCTGGCGCTTTTTCACCATGCCCACTGTGTACAGCAAGTACGCCACTTGCAACCACTGTCAGCGGAAGTTGAGCAGAGGTGCAGACCCCTTAAAGTTCAGCACCAGCTCGCTCATCAACCACCTTGCGGCTAAACATTTCCACCAGCATGAGGAGTTCCAGAGGCTGAAGGCATCTGGTGCTGGCAGTGGCACCACACCCATCACTGCACAGCCTTCAGCAGCAGCAGCAGCAACAGCAGCCACCCGCCCTCCTGCTCCTCCAGCAGCACCAGCAGGAGTGCGGAAACGCACTGCTCCTCCCCCCTCTGCAACTCCTGCCGCCGACACTGAGGCCTGTTCTGGCAGCCAGTCCTCAGTGGCCTCCTCCGCTGTGTCTGCTGATTCCCGTGTCAGCAAAAGGCCACGCCAGAGCCTTTTGAGCGAGTCCTTCCAGGGGGTGGTTAGGGCTCTGCCTCCCAGCAGCCATCGCGTGCGGCAGCTGAACGGCTTGCTGGCACGGGCCATGTGCTCCCAACTCCTGCCGTACACGCTCGTGCAGGAGGGGAGCGACATGCGGGCGCTGCTTGCTTGCGCAGCCCCAGACTGGCAGCTCCCCAGCAGACACTTCTTCGCCCGCAAGGCCATTCCTGCACTGCACCGCTTTGTGATGGCCAATGTGGAGCGAGGGCTGGAGCACGCGGTTGGTGAAAGGGTCCACGTCACCATGGACTCCTGGAGCAGCCGCTTCGGGACAGGCCGCTACCTGTCCTTCACTGTCCACTGGGTCAGCTTGGTGGAAGGGGGTGAGGATGGGAGAGCAGCAGCGGGCACAGCAGCAGCAGCAGCAACACAGTGGGTGGTGCCACCCCGCAGGGTCAGGGGAACTGCAGCGGGTTCCTCCGATCCTCTGCCATCCTCCGCCACACCTGGCCAAACCCCCCGCCTCAGCAGCAGCGTGAAGGCCCGCCACTGCCAAGCGCTGCTGCACTTGGTCAGCCTTGGCAAGACCAAGCTGACGGCAGCCCACGTGTTGGCCAAACTCCAGGAGCAGGAGAGGATTTGGCTGACCCCCAGAGGCCTCAGAGTCGGAGAGGTGGTGTCCGACAATGGGGCCAATCTGGTTGCTGCCATAGACAGGGGAAGCCTGACCCACATCCCCTGTCTTGCCCACGTGCTGAACCTGGTGGTGCAGAAGTTCCTGCGCACCTACCAGGGGATGGGCGAACTGCTGGAAACGGCAAGGAATGTTGTGCGTCACTTCCGGCGCTCGGCTGCAGCCTGTGCGAGCCTGGAAGACGTGCAAAAGGAGCTGGATCTGCCACGCCATCGGCTGATCATTGACGTTCCGACTCGCTGGAACTCCACCCTGGCGATGTTGGAGCGTCTGGTTGAACAGAGGCACGCTGTCAACCAGTACCTTGCCCTGGCCACTGTTTCCGCAGCTCAGAGAAGGGACAAGACCAGCAACATCCCGTCCATCGTCCCCGATGATGACTGGAGGCACATGCAGCAGGTGTGCTTTGTGCTGGCTCCCTTCCTGCAGGCCACAAACATGGTGAGCAGGGACCATGCTATGGTCTGCGAGTGGGTGCCCCTGGTTTCTCTGCTGAACAGGGCCCTCGATGCTTTGCTGGAACAGGGAGCGGCAGCCTTGGACCAGCAGGAGCGGCAACCAGCTGCGCAGTCCACCTCTGAGGGGGAGGAGGAGGAGGACTTGGTGGAGGTCCCTGACCTGGCTGCTGATGAGGGGGATCAGCACAGCGCAGCTGAGTTGGTGCGGGGGTGGAGAGAGGATGAGGCGGCAGAGGAGGAGGATGAGGACAGCACTGACGTCGATGTGCCAGCAGACGTGGCCCGCCTCTTCCCAATGGCAGCGCACATGCTGACGTGCCTGCGCAGGGACCCCAGGGTGATCCAGATGAAGCAGAGGGAGGACATCTGGATCAGCATGATGTTGGACCCACGCCTCAAGGGGAAGTTGAGCCAGTTCCTGCCGCCTGCAGGAGGAGACCCAGCGCAACAAATAAGGAGCTTGCAGCAGGCCCTTGTTGAGCGCTTGGAGGAAGCCTTCCCCCAGCCTTCCACCCCCACTGTCCAGCAGCCAGCACAGAGGCAGCAGCAGGTGCCTGCATCCAGCAGCAGCAAGCGCCCCACAGACCTGCTGTCTCTCAGCCACGAGCTCTACAGGACTGTAGAGGCTCCGGCAGCAGTGACTAGAGAGGAGATGCATGCAGCAGCATCCTCCTCCGGTCACAGCCAGCGCCTGACCCGCATGGTGGCTGACTACATGGGGTCGTACAGCGGGCTTGACAGCGATGCCCCTGTTGATCCCATGGAGTATTGGGTCAAGCGCATGGAGATCTGGAGCGAGCTAGCGCAGTACGCCCTGGAAGTGCTGTCCTGCCCCCCTTCCAGCGTGCTGTCCGAGCGCTGCTTCAGTGCAGCTGGTGGCGTGGTCACCGAGAAACGCTCACGTCTGTCTCACAAGTCTGTGGGCAGACTGACGTTTCTGAAGATGAACCAGGCGTGGGTGGAAGGCGAGTTCCTGGCCCCTGTTGTCGGCGAGAGGGGGACATGAACTGGCTGCCGGAACCATCGTTAATGTGCCTTACCACCCTTTACCACCTCCTGGCTCCTGCTCACTAAGCCAGCCTGGTTCACTTTGACTATTACGTCGCCTGCAGCCACACATTTTACACCTACAGTGGGCTGCTGTGTACTGCCCTTCTGCTGTCTGTCTGTGTTTCCCACTGCCAGGGTACACAGAATTACCTTCTTCTGCTGCCACTCTGCCACCAGCTATTACGTCAAACAATAGCTATATTGGTTGCAAAACCAAAACCAAACAAACCATTAAAAAAAAAAAAGGTTTAATTTTTCTGAGGTGCCCGGGTTGAAAACTGTGTTGTTCCAGTTGTGTATTGGACACAATGTGGGCTGCACGACCGCTGTCTGGGACCTCCTGTTGTGTTTATTTACAGCCCTGGTATCACCGCTAGGTACCAGGGCTATTATGTCACGCTGCCTACCTGCTGCCACACTCACACTGCTCCTCCATACCTCCTCCTGCTGCTGCTGCTGCTGTCTGTCTGTGTTTCCCACTGCCAGGGTACACAGATGATTTACCTTCTGCTGCCACTCTGCCACCAGCTATTACGTCAAACAATAGCTGCTCGCCTACTCCTCCATTCCTCCTCCTGCTGCTGCTGTCTGTCTGTGTTTCCCACTGCCAGGGTACACAGAATTACCTTCTTCTGCTGCCACTCTGCCACCAGCTATTACGTCAAAAAATAGCTAAATTGGTTGTAAAACCAAAAACCAAAAAACCATAAAAAAAAAGGTTTAATTTTTCTGAGGTGCCCGGGTTGAAAACTGTGTTGTCCCAGTTGTGTATTGGACACAATGTGGGCTGCACGACCGCTGTCTGGGACCTCCTGTTGTATTTATTTACGGCCTGGTATCACCGCTAGGTACCAGGGCTATTATGTCACGCTGCCTACCTGCTGCCACACTCACACTACTCCTCCATTCCTCCTGCTGCTGCTGTCTGTCTGTGTTTCCCACTGCCAGGGTACACAGAATTACCTTCTGCTGCCACACTGCCACCAGCTATTACGTCAAACAATAGCTGCTCACATAATTACTCCTCCATTCCTCCTCCTGCTGCTGCTGCTGTCTGTCTGTGTTTCCCACCGCCAGGGTACACAGATTTACCTTCTGCTGCCACTCTGCCACCAGCTATTACGTCAAAAAATAGCTATATATCTGTGTAATTGGTTGTAAAACCAAAACTACAAAACCATTACAAAAAAAGGTTTAATTTTTCTGAGGTGCCCGGGTTGAAAACTGTGTTGTCCCAGTTGTGTATTGGACACAATGTGGGCTGCACGACCGCTGTCTGGGACCTCCTGTTGTATTTATTTACGGCCTGGTATCACCGCTAGGTACCAGGGCTATTATGTCACGCTGCCTACCTGCTGCCACACTCACACTACTCCTCCATTCCTCCTGCTGCTGCTTTCTGTCTGTGTTTCCCACTGCCAGGGTACACAGAATTACCTTCTGCTGCCACACTGCAGTGCCACCAGCTAATACGTCAAACAATAGCTGCTCACATAATTACTCCTCCATTCTTCCTCCTGCTGCTGCTGCTGTCTGTCTGTGTTTCCCACCGCCAGGGTACACAGATTTACCTTCTGCTGCCACTCTGCCACCAGCTATTACGTCAAACAATAGCTATATATCTGTGTAATTGGTTGTAAAACCAAAAACCAAAAAACCATAAAAAAAAAAAGGTTTAATTTTTCTGAGGTGCCCGGGTTGAAAACTGTGTTGTCCCAGTTGTGTATTGGACACAATGTGGGCTGCACGACCGCTGTCTGGGACCTCCTGTTGTGTTTATTTACAGCCCTGGTATCACCGCTAGGTACCAGGGCTATTATGTCACGCTGCCTACCTGCTGCCACACTCACACTACTCCTCCATTCCTCCTGCTGCTGCTGTCTGTCTGTGTTTCCCACTGCCAGGGTACACAGAATTACCTTCTGCTGCCACACTGCCACCAGCTATTACGTCAAACAATAGCTGCTCACATAATTACTCCTCCATTCCTCCTCCTGCTGCTGCTGCTGTCTGTCTGTGTTTCCCACCGCCAGGGTACACAGATTTACCTTCTGCTGCCACTCTGCCACCAGCTATTACGTCAAAAAATAGCTATATATCTGTGTAATTGGTTGTAAAACCAAAACTACGAAACCATTACAAAAAAAGGTTTAATTTTTCTGAGGTGCCCGGGTTGAAAACTGTGTTGTCCCAGTTGTGTATTGGACACAATGTAGGCTGCACGACCGCTGTCTGGGACCTCCTGTTGTGTTTATTTACAGCCCTGGTATCACCGCTAGGTACCAGGGCTATTATGTCACGCTGCCTTCCTCATTGACTGCATGCTGCCACACACTCATCCTCCTCCTCCTGCTGCTGAATTTACCTCCTGCTGTCTGTGTGTTTCCACTGCCAGGGAGCACATACAATGGCGCTTCCAACATGCGTGCGCCACCAGCTATTTGTTGTTACGCTCAAAAATAGCTGCATTTCTTTAAAAAAAAAATGAAAAGAGAAATAAGTGAAGAAGAAGACGATATAGAAGAAGATGAAGAAGAAGAAGATGAAGAAGAAGAAGAAGAAGATGAAGAAGATGAAGAAGATGAAGAAGAAGATGAAGAAGATGAAGAAGAAGATGAAGAAGATGAAGATGAAGAAGATGAAGAAGAAGATGAAGAAGATGAAGATGAAGAAGATGAAGAAGAAGATGAAGAAGATGAAGATGAAGAAGATGAAGAAGATGAAGAAGAAGATGAAGAAGATGAAGATGAAGAAGAAGAAGAAGAAGAAGAAGAAGAAGAAGATGAAGAAGATGAAGAAGAAGATGAAGAAGATGAAGAAGAAGATGAAGAAGATGAAGATGAAGAAGATGAAGAAGAAGATGAAGAAGATGAAGATGAAGAAGATGAAGAAGAAGATGAAGAAGATGAAGATGAAGAAGATGAAGAAGATGAAGAAGAAGATGAAGAAGATGAAGATGAAGAAGATGAAGATGAAGAAGATGAAGAAGATGAAGAAGAAGATGAAGAAGATGAAGATGAAGAAGATGAAGAAGATGAAGAAGAAGATGAAGAAGATGAAGATGAAGAAGATGAAGAAGATGAAGAAGAAGATGAAGAAGATGAAGATGAAGAAGATGAAGAAGATGAAGAAGAAGATGAAGAAGATGAAGATGAAGAAGATGAAGATGAAGAAGATGAAGATGAAGAAGATGAAGAAGAAGAAGAAGAAGATGAAGAAGAAGAAGATGAAGAAGAAGAAGAAGATATAGAAGATAAAGAAGAAGAAGAAGAAGAAGAAGTATATACAGTACTGAACAAAATTCTGGACACAACTTCTCTTTTCACCTTTTTTTTTTTAAAGGAACATCCCCACATAATCACTTGCTGTTGTTACTTGGAAAAAAATATGTTTCTTGCATCATTCACCCTCAAAACAAGTGTTGGGAAGCTATTTAAGGCCAATTCGAATAGTCAGCTCGAATAATGAGCTCGAATACCGACTCGAATAGTGAGCTCGAAGTCCGAGGTCGAATCGAATAGTAAAATTTATTCGACTCGAATATTCGACTGACCTCGAATAATTTACTATTCGAATTCGACCAAACTCGAATTTTAAAAAGGGGTATTTGAGCACCACTGCACACAAGTATTCTGTTCGTGCACTGTCCTTCCGAGCCCCTCCAGTGAGCAGTGGCAACCCTCTCAAAGCTGGCCGGTCCAGGCTACATGCATGCCATGCACGGGGAGACAGGGAGGAGGTGTGTGGCCAGCAGGGCTGGGCCAAGACAGAGGCAAGAGAGGCTCCAGCCTGAAGACTCCGCAATCATTCCCCTATTGTGTTTGAAGCAGAGAGAAATAAGAAAAGGGGATACATGGCAGTGACTGCAAGCCAGATAACTAGAGATTAGGGTGTTGGAGGGGTTGGGGGCCCTGGGGCATCCCTCAGTCTAATAGCAATCAGTGTGTGACGGCTGGGGTGGGAGGGATGGGGGGCACACTTTGGAGTCTCAGCCTTGGGAGCTGGAGGTCCTTGCCCCGGCTCTGGTGGCCGGCCAGCTTTGCACTGGTCACAGCTGCTGGCCGGAGGGTCTCTGAAGGACATTGTGGGCACAAGATGACACCAGGGGTCTGCAGGAAGCCCCACATAAGTTAAACTGTTTTTTTTTTTTTTTTTTTTTAGAATTTCGGCTTGCATGCAAGTTTAGTGCAAATTGTATACAGCTTGAAATTGGGCCAATCGAATGCTGATTTTGACTAATTGAAAGCTGCATTTGATTTGCATTCAATTTAAATGCAAGACAGGATTATTGGCGTCTCATTAGCAATTTCTAATAAAGATATTACATGATCCTAGGCTACTGGTAGCAATATGGCTTTTTCATATTTTAAAAGGCTATATGTGCAATGTGTTGATAGTGTACTGTTTAAAGCAGATCTGAACTCAGAACTTCCTCTCTGCTCTAAAAGATAAGCAACAGCATAATAACCTTTAAAGAAAATGATTTCTTTGTAACAGCTGATACAAATCCTGCAATAAATCTGCACTGTTTCTTATTCCTGTTTTATGGAAGCAGACATATTGTTAACCTCCTGTGATCTCCAGTAAGCTTATCTGCCATCTCTGCCATGGCAGTCAGGTGACACAGGGGAGAGATCAAATCACAACTTCTGATTAGACACAAATGAGGGGGAATTAGACAGGCTAAACTCTCTAAATACATACAGGGAGCATGTCTGTCCTGTGCAAGAGTTCAGGTCCACTTTAAGGGCTCTGCCTCCAACATAGGCGACCAGGGTTCAATGCTCAGCTCTTCCTGTTTAGTAAACCAGCATCTATTCAGTAAGGAGTCCTTGGGCAAGACTCCCTAACACTGCTAATGGTATCGGTTGAAAAGGGCACCTGAGCTGCCTGTATGAAAAGGGTGCCGCCATAGACATCAATGTTATTTCTGGAACTATGGGCTACACGGTGTAGAAAAGGGCGCCAGAGTTTTGATATAGGCTACAAGCGGGCTCCCCTTTGTAGCCCATATTTTTTCAGCTACAAGGTTTTCGGCTACAGTAGGGCGCCCCTTTGTAGCCTATATTATTGCCTTTTTTTTTGTAGCCGAAGTTTTGATATGGGCTACAAGCGCTGGAAGCCAAATTACTTAATTCCCCCACTATCCATGGCGGCCTGGAGGGGGAATAGTAATTAACACATCCCGGAGTCTTTTTGTACTTTTTTTTGTAGTCAAAGTTTTTATATGGGCTACACCAGGCGCCTTTTTTGTAGCTGAAGTTTTTATATGGGCTACACCAGGCGCCTTTTTTGTAGCTGAAGTTTTTATATGGGCTACACCAGGCGCCTTTTTTGTAGCCAAAGTTTTTATATGGGCTACACCAAGCGTGTTTTTTGTAGCCGAAGTTGGTATATATGGGCTACACCAGGCGCCTTTTTTGTAGCCGAAGTTTTTATATGGGCTACACCAGGCGTGTTTTTTGTAGCCGAAGTTGGTATATATGGGCTCCATCAGGTGCCCTATTTTACAGGCGCCCTTTTCATAGAAACCCCTGCTAATGCCTATAGATCACACCCTAGTGACTGCAGTTCTGGCACTGAGTCCACCAGAAGAAAAGTGTGGTTTAAATGTTCTGTGTCTTGTTTATTTAAGAACTAATATCACGAAAAATATTAGAATTTAAAATACATGTGTACACATATTTATAATAAGTCCATTTCCACCTAATTAAAATGCACTCTACATGACATTTCTCCTATGTTGCTGTCAATTACTGTAGGCAGTAAAAAAATCTAACAGGTCTGACAGGTTTTGGGCTAGTCCATGTCCTCGTGGGGGATTCTCTGTGTTTTCTTTATTTTTTATAAAAGCAATCCATGGAAATTATCTATATTAAGATGTTGGCTGGCCTGACTATTTTGGCAGTTGGAGTGGGAACCTCCCATTCAATTAGTGCTTTTGAAAATAAAGAAAACACTGAGAATCCACCATGAGAATATACTGCCTACTGTAAGTGACAGGGACATAGGAAAAAGTCATTTATAGTGCATTTTAATCTGGAAAAAATGTACCGCTTTATACACATGTATTTTAAACTTTACAATTTTTCACAATAGTGGTCCTTTTGGACCAATGGTAGGAAAATTGGAGGAAAGGCAGAGCAGTTTCTCAGAGCAACCAGTAAGGTTATGACTGGTAAAGGATACAAGATTTTGATTGGTAGTTCTGGGACAAGACAGATAAGGCGCCCACAATTTGTAGCCCACCATAGGTTGTAATGTGAATTACAGTTATAGTGGTGGTCACTGGTCACTCAAAAATTACGAAGAGAACTGTGCAATTTGGGTGCCGTTAAAAGCTGGTGCACAAATTACATGGGGAATAAGAGAATTAGATTATCAGTAGGGAAATAGTTTTAAAAATAGGCAGTGAGCTGCGTTTCAGCTTCACCCTGCACCCAAATTTCCCCACCTACGCCATTTTTACGCTGTATTGAGCTCATATTTTGCATAATCACAATTTCACATCAAAATTCACTATTATTGTAATCCAAAATGTAAAATGTTAAAGTCTGTGCCCATCTGGTTTCAGTGGGGCTTTCAGTGATCAATACACTCAGGGCATGTGGGAAAAATTAGAATCCAGGTGGTTCCTGACTTACGAACACCCAGTTGATGAACGACCCGCTGATGCGAACAGCTCGACGATTGGCCCCGCCCGTCATGATAATGTTATTATCGGGTGTTGTGCTGCGGTGAGTTGAAATGCTGTATATTGATAAATAGATGTCATATGTGTGTGGGGAGGTGCTAATATGCTTACTGCACCTCCCATGTCCCAGCGTCACCCTCCCTCACTCAGCAAAAGCAGGTTGGCGACCAGGGCCGGATTTAGGCCAAGGCTACCTAGGCCATGGCCTAGGGCACCACAGAAGCAGGGGCACCAAAGCAGCAGGCTAAACTGGTGCAGCATTTGCAAGCTTGCAAATGCTGCAATGCAGGGAGATCAGGCGAGCGCCTGGCCGTGGTACTTTGCTGCTAGCCGCCTGCGCAGCAGCCATTTTGCTCTATGTGCACGCTTGCATTGTGGCCAGCGGCTATGGACTTGGGGAAGAGGAAACTTCTGCACTGGAGACGAGTGGAGAAATGAGTGACACTGATGGCTGCTACGGTGTGAAGGTGAGCTGGCTACCAATACTAAAAGGTGGGGGTGTGGGAAAAGGAGGGATTAAGGGAGTCATCTGGCTACCTATACTGGAGTGAAAGGGGGAGGGGTCATCTGGCTACATATACTAGAGGGAAGGGGGAGGGGTCATCCCGCCACCTATACTGAAGGGGGTGGCTGGTGACAGTGGCCTAGGGCGGTAAAGAGTACAAATCCAGGCCTGTTGGCGCCCTCTGACCTGGACATACTGTATTGCACTATGCATGTGCAGTATGTCAGGTCGTGCCTTGTGACTACACTACCCGCTTGTGCACTTAGAAGGAGATGAGCGGAGAGAGTGCAGTCACAAGGCCCCGACCTAACATATTGTGCATTCGCAATGCAATACAGTATGTTCGGGTCAGCGGAAATTGAGTCCACAGCTGCTGCTGAAGAGGTAAAGGGGTATAGGGCAGGGAGGGGCAGAGGCAGGGGTACAGAGGGGGATAAATAGGTACAGAGGGGGACAGAAAGGCAAAAAGAGAGGAAAGAAAGAGAAAGAAGGAGACAGAGAGGCATACAGGGAAAACAAGGACAAACAGGCATAGAGGAGGACAGAGAGACACAGGGGGACAATGGAGGCAAAGTGGGGCATACAGGAAGCACAGGGGATACAGGTGGAACAGAGTTCCGACTTAAGAATGGATTCAGGTTAAGAACCAACCTAAAGTCCCTATCTCTTAAATCAGAATAAAACTTGCGCTGCCTCACAGTTCACTAGACAAAAGTCCCCAAATTGCACCAACATGCACCGCGAAAGTTCGGTTCACGCAAATTTTCGCAAACCGCAATAGACTTCAATGGAGAGTCGAACTTGGAAATTTAGAAAAAATTATGGTGGACAGAAAAATAATGGAAAAGATGTTTCAAACAGTATAAAACCTGGACAGAGACATGGTTGAGTGGGATACACTTCAAAAGTCTCAATAAAAAACCTAGATCTGATACAAACCACTATTTTAAGGTCAGAAATAGCATTGACTGTTGAATTGCAGGCCTACACTGCTTTACAACATCAGGAAGTGTGATCCTCCTCCTCCTCCTCCAGAGGAGGGTCTTGTCTTCCAGGGAATTGTAGGATTTCAAAAGCCAGCTTACATACATTGGCCAGGAACCGAACCCAGGTCTAGTGCTTGGTAGGCAGCTCTCCTTACCACTATACCCCCACCAACACTACATGCTGAAGCCAGCCTAGCATGTACCATTATGATATATCCAAGAGAAAAATGAGCTTGCTTAGGGATTTGTAGGATGTCAAAAGCCAACTCACATACATTGGCCAGGAATCAAACCCAGGTCAACTACTTGGAGAGCAGCTATGCTCACCACTTTTCCACCATGGCCGGCATAGCCTCTTAAGAGAAAGTGTCATTAGGGCTTTGCTGTAACATAGATTGTAGTGTAACTATTTCAACTAATGTACCCTTCTTAAACTTAAAGATTGTATACAAATGTAAGCAGACTGCATAGTGGCGCAGCAGAAGTGTGCTGGGCCCATAACCCAAAGGTTGATGGATCAAAACCAACCTCTGCTTGGCATGTTTGTATTTTTGCACCTCACTATATCGCATGCTCAAAACGGTTTCTATAGCCCTGTAAGAGAAAGTGTAATAAGGGCCCTGCCTTAACATAGATATTACGGTAGCTAAGACTACTCCTGGGCCTTTCTTGTATGTAGTTGAAGAGATGAGTGAAATATGACGAGAGAGAGAGAGAGAGAGAGAGAGAGAGAGAGAGAGAAGAGAGAGAGAGAGAGAGAGAGAGAGAGAGAGAGAGAGAGAGAGAGAGAGAGAGAGAGAGAGAGAGAGAGAGAGAGAGAGAGAGAGAGAACACCCCTGTTCATCACATAGACTATAAAGCCACAGGAATCTTCCACCAACTATGGCCCGTGTAGTGTCTTTAACACTTTCACCACCTTCTTGTGTTCCACCACCTCTAGGGACTGCTCTCACCTTAAGTTATGGCTGCCTAGACCCGACAGACAGCTCACACAGCATGAGACTCCAAAATCACAGGCTTTCCTATTCCTCATATGCGTGCAACACAATTCAAAAATAAAAAAATAAAAACAATCATTGCATAGGCTGTTTTAAAATTAGTATGGAGGGATACCACTGCCAAATATTATCACTGTGCTATATTAGTGGGGACCACCGTCTTAATAATTGTGCCCCCGACACCTCCAATGACCTTGCTCACCTTATATCTCAGCTAATCCAGCCACAGACAGCTTCAAGCGTTTATATGCATGATTCTATTGTGCCCAGTGAATCCTCTGTTGGCATTGCAATCTCCCTCCACATCAGCCAAAAACAGCCCACTGCAACTGAATAGACTTATATAGTGTAAAACCTTTAATTAAATGAAACCTGTAATGAAAAAAAGTTTCCCTGGGGGGTACTCACCTCAGTAGGGGGAAGCCTCTGCACCGTATCAAGGCTTCCCCCGTCCTCCTGTGTCCCATGGCGGTCTTGCTGCAGCCCACGGAACGCACAGGCGTCAATTTGTCAGGCTGTGCAATATTTACCTTTTCTGGCTCCAGCGGGGGCACTGTTGTGGCTCTTCCATGGAGGTAGGCGAAAATAGCCGATCTCCGTCAGGTCCGCTCTACTGCGCAGTTGCAGGAGACTTGTGCCTGCGCAGTAGAGCGGCCCAATGGAGATCGTCTATTTTCGCCTATCTCTGTGCAGAGAGCAGATACTGTGCCTGAGCTGAAGCCAAGGAGGTAAATATTTACATCGCCACCGCTTCGGGAGGATTTTTGCCGCCGCCGTGGGACCGAGGAGGATGAGGGAAGCCTTCCCCCACCCAAGGTGAATACATCCCATAGGAGGTTTTTTCATTACAGATTTTCTTTCAGAACAGTAAAAATGGTAGCGCTACTCAGAAACATTAGAAGTATCAAGCTTATCATGAAAATCCGAGGACGTCTCCTCAGTACACTGCCACACGTCCTGCCTGCTAAGCCACTCCCTACGCGTTTCATCTAACCACTCATCAGGGGCTCTATCTCTACAGTTCTTATCTCGTCCATTAACTGGGGCCTACCTGTACTGCCTTGAAATGTATTCCTACATTAAAATAATCAGTCAAGATCAATCAGAACTCAAGTGATACAGTGTATGTCTATTACTGGTATACAAAAAAGTGTGGTTTATGATTGTGGATGGATGGAAGAGCCTGGCTCACAAGTGTATGCAAAGTTGTACAGAGGCGCCAGTAGGATAAAAGACTCTAAAAACGTTAAAATATTCGGGCTGCGGTGGTGGACCAGCCAGCCTAAAACAGACACATGTACCGTCAATATGATGCAATAACAATTTATTCATAGACTCCAAACAAGGGTTGCAACGCGTTTCGCAGGCAAAATCCCGCTTCCTCAGGCAATAAACAACTGGAGTGATACACAGTATGGAGTCAAGGGAGAGCTTGGCACCTCTGTTAGAGGTGCCAAGCTCTCCCTTGACTCCATACTGTGTATTACTTCAGTTGTTTATTGCCTGTGGAAGCAAGATTTTGCCTGTGAAACGCGTTGCAACCCTTGTTTGGAGTATATGAATAAATTGTTATTGCATCAGATTGACGGTACACATGTCTGTTTTGGGCTGGCTGGTCCACCACCGCAGCCCGAATATTTTAACATTTTTAGTGTCTTTTATCCTACTGGCGCCTCTGTACAACTTTGCATATCCAGAAGTCCACCCTTGGTGGAAGGGTGACACACCCTTATTTTCTCCTGTCCACAGAGAGTGACATCTTAATCCTGAGTGGGGACAGGCTTGTTCTCCCCACCTGCCTCTTCAGTGGTTGCCTTTGAGGTAACCCTGGTTTGTAAGTATAATATTTACGCTTCATATTACTATTTTCCCCTTGTCCAGTACATACTACACTATATTGGGCTCTCGGTCTTTATCCTTTTATATTCTGGCTCACAACCATCAGCTAAACCCGACTGGTTTCTTCCTGGATTACATAGAGTATTGACCACCTGCAGACAAGAGAAGAACCAGTGAGACTAGACCGGCACAGAAACATACATGCATATGACCATATGGTATGGTCATAGGATTCGGTCAGTAAGATCTTTTTATTAGCGGTGTGGTGTAGTGATGATCGTAATATGCTAATTACTGTTACGCAAAATTTCACGTAAATGTTCACAATTACAACTATATGTAATTATGGTTTGGTCATTCAACTGATATTGTGTAATCCATAGCAATTTCGAGTTATTTTCATGTAATTTCATGCCGAATTTAGAGGTTGATAGCAAAGCCCTCCATGCTATAATCAATAAAATTGCTACTAATATTAAGAAGAAGGGTGGGAATAAGGCAATAAATATTTTTTTTTCCAAAAGACCTTGTAGTTTTTGAGAAAATTGATTTGAAAAAAAAATGCAAAGGAAAATGGTTTATAAACTTGAAAAAATTACAGATTAAAAACCATTTTTAAAACAGATTTTCTTAAAAACTTTTTTAAAAATGATTTTTTTTTTTGCCATTTTTCCACATTACCCTCAACAAACATATTTTGTTAATTATGATTATAGCATATATGGGAGCTTTGCTGTTAACCACTAAATGTGGCACATAAAAAAAAAGCAAAATACCGAAATTATGGTTTGAAATTAGGATTATGCAAATGATTTATGCTCATCACTTAAGTGGTGATGGCAAGATTCCTGAGAGGAGAAACCTTGATAGAAGACGCACCTTCTTTATTTGGACTTTTATTGTAAATAGTGGGCTGTTCTTTGAGCAACATATATGTCAGCAGCTGGAAAGTATTTGGACTGGATTGAGTTGTGTTTTGAGCACTGACATTCGGGTTGTTGTATTGTATCATATATTTGTATCAGCTTTAACTTTTTGTCCTGAAATTAAAACTTTTATTGTCACAGAGATATCCTCTCCACCGGATCATTGGAGCCAGAGCCAGAACTTCTTCTGGTGAATAAACAGTTGAGGGCAACAAGGACAGTCCTACTGATGCAGGTCCTCAACTTGGTTGTTACATAAATCAAGTAGACAGAATGTAGCAATGGAGAACAATTCCACATAGCAATCAGTACAGACCAATCAACAAGCTCAGGACAATAAGCGTCAATAATATTGATGATGACAAAGGAAGCAAAACTAAGCATAGTGACGACGGTAAACCTGATCGTCTTCTTGTAGGTCTCCGTGTTGCTTCCATTTCTTCTGCAATCTCTCATCTTGCTCATGTGAGAACTAAGGAAACTAATTAACAAAACTGGAGACATGAGGATGAGGAAAAAGGGAAACATATTCCACAACAAATGAATGGCTGGTATTTGATCATATTCTAGGTTTCTTAAAATGTAATCTGTGGTTGAATTATTTGGTGCGGAAATGAAGATAAAAAGGAGATACAATGATGAGTAGCTGCATGACACGAGCACCAGTGCAGAGATAACGTAGATGGTCCTGTGTGATAGGATGGTCTTCAGGCTGAGGGAGAAGGTGCTGTTGATGTTGGAAAGCTTCACATAAAAGAAGAGGGAGAGCAGGGTGGACAACCAGATATTGGACAATATCGTGGTTTCCACAATGAAGAAAACATAGGCCCTATAAATAACTGAAGGATGCTCAAATAAAAGCCTATGTATGAGACATAAAAAGAAAGCTAAATGAAAAAAGCACCGTGATATTGCTAAGGAAGTGATGATTTGATCGGCAGCTGTTGTCGACCTTTCTCTCAGCCAGTCAACGACATTCACGGCCACAATAAATATTTGTATAAGCATTCCAGATACATATAATGTCCCTTCTACAGTTGCTTTAATTAGAACTTGCATAGTTTGTCAACAATCCCTTTATCCCTCCAATTGCTCAGTGATAGACGGGATCTGTGTGCAAAATATATGATTAACTAGTCTTGCATAGGGACATAATTACTCTGAACCAGTGATGCAAATGGCAATGCAAATTCACAGCTTATGACCATCTTTACACAAATGAAGGAGGTATGAAAACATTTGACTAAAAGAGTGAGGCAACAAAAATGACAACATACTTTTTATAAGTATTTAAAGTCCAAGGCCAGGCAGAAAAAGAAGCTAAAATTTAAAAGATATGTCAAGTACTGTTGATGTGTTTTGTTTTGTTGTTTTAATCCCAGACTTAAACCACCTCCATCCTACTTCTGCACAAAAAAAGAGCAGCGGTGAACCTATGGCAAAAAAAAAATGATACTTACCTAAGAAGAGGGAAGACTCTGGATCCTCCTGCTGTCCAGGACCCTGTTGAAGATCGCAACCAAGGACGGATCTAGGGGGGGGGGAGCGGGTATCTTGCCCCAGGCGCAATTTGTTGAATTCTTAAAAAGGCGGCAAAATGAATGGCAGTTTAGGCGGCAAAACCTGACCTTGCCCCAGGCGCAACTTGGTCGTGCTCCGCCCCTGATCGCAACCCCACTGCTCTTTATGCACATGGGAAACCGTTCTGCACCGATGCGAGTAGCGCAGAGCTGCTTGTGCCGGCTTTGCTTTTGCAGGCGCAGTATGGCTGTGCTTGTGCATGAATAGGAACATACCACCTCTGGATCTCCTCCACACGGCTAGGATGAGGAAGAGGGCCACCAGGATCTCCTGCGACCCCTCCCACCCTGGCAGCCGCTTCTTTGAGCCTCTCCCATCCGGTCGGCGCTTCCAAACCATCCAATCCAAAACCACCAGGCGCAGGAACTCCTTCTTCCCCCAGGCTGTTCTACTGCTCAAGAACACTGACGCCTTACTATTCCCTCCTAACCCGCAATCAGCATGCTTGCCCCAGGTGCTGCTCTCCTGCCTTAATGTCTGCATCCAACTCTCACTAGCACAATGATGTCATCGTACTTGTTAAGGCTGCTTGGACTCCGTCAAGGTTATCTTACTAACGCAGCAGCATGTATAATGGTAGAAATTGCAGACGTAAAATGTACTGTTAATCCTTTTAGTTTAGTCTGTGTATTCGTATATGTATTTTTAGCCATATATGTAAGATAGACAACTGTTGACGTGTATTTTGCCTTTGCCATGTATATCACAAGCAATTCCGAGTACTGTACCCCCGCACTTGGCGAATAAATCCATCTTGTATCTTGAATCTAGTCACTTAAAGAGAGTCTAAAGCCAAAATAATTTGCTGTTTTTATTGCCCAGTTATGTTAAGCAGTAAGAACATTGCTGATTTGCTCTAACAGCACGGCAGAACAATGTAGTTAGACCCAAAATCCGGGGGGTAAAATTCCACAACTTTTTAGGTTGTGAATTTTGCTGTCTAGGGAGGCAGAGCTTTGCGCTGTAGCTCTGCCTCCAGTCCAGTCAATCTCTACGGATCACTGTTTCTCCCCGCCCCTCTGAGAGCCGGTTCACATTGAAGTACGTTCCGCTCCGATGAGCGAAACGCAGCAGCGGCAGCAATGCTTTCCCAATGGGAAAGTTCACATTGCTCCGTTCCATTCCCTGCGTTCCGCTCATCGGAGCGGACGTTCCCGACATGTTGGGACTTGCGTTCCCGCTCTGCTCACCGGAACGGAAGCGGATGCGGAACGTACTTCAATGTGAACCGGCTCTCAGTCTTCTTTCACTGAGAGGGGCGGGGAGGGGCGGCGATCGGTGGAGATTGACTGGATTGGAGGCAGAGCTACAGCACAAAGCTCTTCCTCCTTTAGGAAGCGAAGGCAGAATTGTGCCCCAGGGATTTCAGGATCATTCTGCCATGCTGTTGCGTCAAATCAGCTATGGTCTTATTGCTTAACATAACTGGGCAATAAAAAAAGCAAATTATTCTTGTCGGATATTTTCCGAGGGCCGTGTGGCAGTGGTGGGGGCCAGGAGGACATGGGAAAACCCTCCAGAGGCTTCACTCTTTTTAGATAAGTATGTGTTTTGGGGGGGGGGGTGGGACTCAAGTACACGTGAAAGAAACCACCTTTGACATAGGAGAGCAAGTTCTAAGTCCTGGCTAGAGAAAGGAACTAATGCTCACGAGTGGTATAATGAGTGCATTTAGTGGCTGCAGCTCTCTCAAGCACTTAGAAAGCTATAGGAGAAAAGCACTGTAGAAGAGTTTATGTTTACATCACAACACATAAAACTCAATCATATGACCCTGTGGCAGAGTGCACCTAGAGGGTCATATCGGTGAGTGGCGGCGCAGGCACAGGATGTCTGCGGGGGAACATTAGAAGCCCCGGGTAAGTTCAACTAATTTTCCCCCGACCCCCCTACAGTATTCCTTTAAGTTATGGGCACCTTTATTGGTTCTTTAGTGGTTAAAGACACAGGAATTCAGGGCTGATTAGGGATTGTGCAAGTCAATATGTTTACACTTAAAGGACACTTTGGGGACGGTTTTACATCTATCTTTTGTGTTGCGGTGGGGATGCAATGCTCCTGCCGCATCACTCCCCAGCCTATGAAGGGGACACCTGTGTCACACGGCTGTCCCCAGTACAGCGCTGCCTTAGATCGCAGCACTGTACGGGGTAATTAGACTCCGAGCGACAATCACCGCTGTGAGACTGAAGGCTCCGCTCCACTCCGTCTACCAAGCGGAGATGCACGCCTGGCGATCTCCTGTTAGCTCCATAGAAGGCCGTTTACGCCAATCGGCATGGAGCTGTCCTGGGGCTGTCGCCGCGTACACACCAATCGTGGAGCGATCGGCAAGAAGTTAAATAATGTTGATTGCCTGGCTGTCCTGTTGATCCTCTGCCTCTAATACCTTTAGGCATAGACCCTGAACAAGCGTGTACAGTAGAACAGGTGATTGACTTAAAGAGGAACTATAGTGAAAAGGGGAAACAATAAATTAATACATTGCAAAGGGTGGAAGTTAAAAAATAGAAGAGAGATCAATAAATGATTGATATTTGCTGTGTAATTTGTTCATATTGACCCACAAACGGCCCGCACATCATCATCTTTACTACTGACTGACATGAGGGCACCAACTACTATTACCACACCCCGTAACAATGCGATAGGCTAAAAGGTTGTTTTTCTATCGATATAGGTTATGTTGCAATACACTCAGGGCATATTCACAGTGGGAATTGTATTGTAATGGGACGTTAAAGTCGCAACACAGCATTACAGCGCAACACGAAAAAAGGTGGTAACGTACATTAAAGCTGCATTCCCGTGGCATACAGTGCAGCTTACAGGCAATGAAAAGTTTGCCTCTCTGTCTCCGTTAATGTTTGCGTTTAGAGGTAATGCACTGCAAGCAGTGAGTTACCATAATGCAACTTTTACAACGTGATGTTAACGTCGCACTGTGAATTTTGCATAGGCTTAACATGACAGCGCGGTAACCTGCGTTATAATGACTTTACAACGCAGGACAATAACGTCCCACTGTGAATGCAACCTCAAACATATTAAACCTAAGATGGCTTTAAACATAAAACAGACAAGCAGCAATATACCCTAATTAGAGATGTCGCGAACCTCCGATTTTCGGTTCGCGAACTTCCGCGGAAGGTTCGGTTCGCGTAAAAGTTCACGAACCGCAATAGACTTCAATGGGGAGGCGAACTTTGCAAAGTAGAAAAAATTATGCTTGCCGTAAAAGTGATGGAAAAGATGTTTCAAGCGGTCTAACAAATGGAGGGAGGCATGGCGGAGTGGGATACATGCCCAAAGTCCCGGGGAAAAATCTGGATTTGATGCAAAGCAGCGTTTTAAGGGCAGAAATCACATTGAATGCTAAATTGCAGGCCTAAAGTGCTTTAAAACATCTTGCATGGGTATACATCAATCAGGGAGTGTAATTAGAGTTCTGCTTCACACTGACACACCAAACTCACTGTGTAACGCACCGCAAACAGCTGTTTGCGTAGTGACGGCCGTGCTGGACTGGTACGCACCGTGGCCAGAGTGTAGGCCGTGGCGGTTTTCAAGCCCATATGGTCGCCGGGCTGTGGTAGCTCAATGATGGAACAACAGTGACTGTCCAGCTGATCAAATTTGGTCTGACCACAATGAAGCAATGACCTTATTATCTTTTGTGTGCCACCCCCATCCGAGACACTCAAATAGCCGGCGGTCATTGCTTCATTGTGATACGCAAGCCCCTTCACCGTGGCAAGGTAAAGATCATGAAGGGGGATGGGCACATGTACATGCCTTTTGTTTATTTGTTGCAGCCGCCCGCAGTGCAGCCAGAAAAATTAGGCAGGCATGTACACGCACCAGAAAAATTAGTGTAGCGGCCGCTGCTAGCAACGGCCTAAAAAATTCAGGAATCCGCCTAGAGTCCTGGACCCTGTTGGTGGTGGCGGAGAAGGCAAGCGGCCTGCAGGCAGAGATGCTGTGTGTGGAGACTGACTTAGTCTTCGGTCGTGCAGTAGCCCTCCGTGATCCATTCCTCATTCATGTTGATAAAGGTGAGGTACTGAACACTGTCGTGACTTAGGCGACTTCTCTTCTCAGTGACTATGCCTCCAGCTGCACTGAAGGTCCTTTCTGACAGGACGTTTGTGGCAGGGCAAGAGAGAATTTGTATGGCAAATTGGGACAGCTCTGGCCACAGGTCAAGCCTGCGCAACCAGTAGTCCAAGGGTTCATCGTCGCTTTTCGCAGTGTCTACATCCACACTCCAGGCCAGGTAGTCGGCTACCTGCCGTTCCAGGCGTTGGTGGAGGGTGGATCCGCAAGGACTATGGCGAGGAGTTGGACTAAAGAATGTCCGCATGTCCGACATCACCCTGAGATCGCTGGAGCGTCCTGTCCTTGCCAGCGTGGACTTGGGAGGAGGAGGGTTACTGCCAGTGGTACCTTGATTGCGTTGTGCTGCCACATCACCCTTAAACGCATTGTAAAGTATCTTCGACAGCTTGTTCTGCAAGTGCTGCATTCTTTCCGCCTTCTGTTGAGTTGGTAACAGGTCCGCCACTTTGTGCCTGTACCGAGGGTCTAGTAGCGTGGCCACCCAGTACAGGTCATTCGCCTTGAGTTTTTTGATACGGGGGTCCCTCAACAGGCTGGACAACATGAAAGAGGCCATCTGCACAAAGCTGGATGCAGACGTACTCTCCATATCCTCTTGCTCTTCCTCAGTGACGGGACGCAACTCCTCTCTTCCTACCCCAGCCACGAACAATACCACGGGAACATGGAGCAGCAGAAGCCCCCTGTGACAGCTGCCGCGGTTGTTCTTCTTCCGCCGCCTCTTCCTCCTCCACAGAAACACCTTCCTCATCACCATCATCAGAGTCTGACTCCTCTCCTTACCCACACGACTCCTCTTCTTCCTCCTCCTCCTCCTCCCCCTCTGTGCTGCCGCAGGTGTTCGGATGTAAATCGCTCCCACGACTCCTGCTGCCATAACTGTTCTTGTTCATGCTCCTCCACAGCTGTATCCACCACTCTATGCACGGCACGCTCCAGGAAGTAGGCATAGGGGATCAAGTCGCTGATGGTGCCCTCAGCGCGACTCACCAGTTTGGTCACCTCCTCAAAGGGCTCCATGACCCTGCATGCATTTCACATCAGTGTCCAGTTGTTGGGCCACAACATCCCCATCCTCCCAGATTGTGTCTTTGTACTGTAATTATACAGGTACTGGGTGATGGCTTTCTCCTGGTCTAGCAGGTGAGAGAACATCAGCAGGGTGGAATTCCAGCGAGTCGGGCTATCGCAAATCAGGCGTCTCGCCGGCAAGTTGTTTCTACGCTGAATGTCCGCAAAGCGTGCCATGGCCGTGTAAGAGCGCCTGAAATGCCCACACAACTTCCTGGCCTGCTTCAGGACGTCCTCTAAGCCTGGGTACTTGGACACAAATCTTTGCACGACCAGATTCAGCACAAGTGCCATGCAGGGTACATGTGTCAGCTTTCCCAAATTCAACGCAGAAATGAGATTGCTGCCGTTGTCACACATCACGTTGCCGATCTCAAGCTTGTGCGGGGTCAGCCATTGCTCCACCTGTTTGTTAAGAGCAGCCAGGAGAGCTGCTCCAGTGTGCCTCTCCGCTTTCAGGCAAGACATGTCTAACACTGCGTGACACCGTCGTACCTGGCATGCAGCATAGGCCCTGGGGTGCTGGGGCTGTGTAAATGGAGAGGAGATCGCGGGACCAGCCAAGGAGGAGGAGGAGGATGACGACAGCGAAGAGGTGGTAACAGGTGGAGTGGAGGTTGCTGGAGGCCTTCCTGCAAGCCGTGGAGGTGTGACAAGTTCCGCCACGCCAGCTGTCAGATGCTGGGCAAGAGGGTGACTGGCAGACATTTGCTTCTTACGCTCAAATACTTCCTTCACGGACAGCTGGGTACAGCTGTGGGCAGAGGAGAAGGAACCGCTGAAGGGAAGAGGCGGTGTGTAGGAGGGTGGCTGTGAAGGTGCAAGGGAGAAAGCGGATGAAGACGATGCACCTGAAGGAGGAAGAGGAGAAGGAGGGAGGCTTGTCTTTTGGGTGCTGCTTTTCCTCAGGTGTTCTTGCCATAGCTGTTTGTGCCTTCTCTCCAGGTGCCTTCGTAAGGCACTTGTCCCTACGTGAGAGTTGGCCTTTCCACGGCTCAATTTTTGCTGGCAGAGACAACCGATGGCTTTGCTCCGATTTGAGACACACATGTTAAAAAAATTCCAAATTGCTGAGCCCCCCTGGGGTGATGGCGCTACGGTGGCATCAGCAGCTGACGTTGAAGGGCATGTTGGCTGGCTGTCCATAGCTGGCGATACATGGCACCGGACACTGCCCCCTGCTGTTTCTGAGTACGAGCTCCCTCTGCTTCTATCATGGAGTCGTCTCCTCCTACTCCTCTCTGACTCCCCCTCTAAACTGTCCCCCTGGTCATCTCCTCTACCGGGAACATACGTGGCATCCATATAATCGTCATCATAATCCTCCTGCCCAGCTTCGCTTTCCTCAGACACCTCCTCAACTGCACCAACTTCAGGTAGTTCATCATCCCCCTCCTCACACGTTACATCCATACTATCTTCCCTAGAAGAACAAGTCTGCAGCAGCTGTCCCTAGTCTGTCTCTAGCAGGCACACGAGTGAGTGTAATGGCCGCCGGAGCCTGCCTTATATAAGGGGGGGTGGGGCTCCAGGGCTTAGTGTAGCCTGAATGGCTACAATGTGCCTGCTGACTGTGATGCAGAGGGTCAAAGTTGACCCTCATAGTGCATTATGGGGCGAATCGAACTTCCGCAAAAGTTTGCCTGGTGCAGGCGAACGCGAACCACCAAAGTTCGCCTGGAACCGTTCGCAGGCGAACCGTTCGCGACATCTCTAACCCTAATGAGAAAGAGTTAAAACAGTAATTAAATGGTTAATGTCCCGATGGTGAAAAGTATGCAAACTAGCTAAGTGAAACCGCGGTGGATGAACATTCAGTTTCTGCAATGTGATTATGCAGGCATATGTGTAAATCAAGCCATGAATAGTAAAACAAAATGCTTCAGGTAAATCTGGCAGAAATTACACTTAAATCACTACATAATCTGGGCCCTGAGTACATGAAAGAGATGTTGCAGCTGCGTACCAATCTCAGATTTACAGGTTCTAATATTCTAGTCATACCCAAAGTCCACCTGGACACCTTTGGTTCCAGAGCCTTCTGTCATGCTGTTCCTACATTATGGAACTCCTTACCTCATCAGGTTAGGATGAGAGATGGCCCGAACTGTTCGCCGGCGAGCAGTAGTCTGCGAACATCGGTATTCATGGCGATCAGCGAACATTTGACGTGTCCGATTCGCCCCCTATACATTATCATTGAGCTAAACTTTGACCCCTTACCTCACAGTCAGCAGACACATGGCAGCCAATCAGCTAGCACCCCCTCCTGGACCCCCCTATCAAAAATCAGTTGCAATGGCCATATTGGATTAATTCTCTGCTGGCTGCAGTGTTAGTGAGAGCGGTGTTCTGTCTCGAATTCCCGCTTTATGTGTGAGGCATACTCCAGAAGACCCAGTCTGTATAGCAGTATAACTCCACACTGATTTAGAAACCTCCACAGGCAGTTTACTCGATGAAATAATGACTCCAAGTATAATCTGTAGTATCTTTACTTGCGTTGAAAGCATACAAAGATGTTTTTTAGAGCATATTCATAGGTAAAAATATGATGCGACTACAAGCACAGCAGGATCTCCTCACTAACTGAACTCAACTGTTGCAGAAACATCTAGACAAGGCTGTTGAGCAGGGAGTTACAGTTGGGAAATGCTAAATGACTAAATCTTGCAGGGGGACTGGAATATACTAATACAAAGAATATAAATAATGTTAAATAACATTAAAGGAGGCTGTTGTGACAGCACACTCCCCGCTTGGTATCGGTAGATACCACTATATATAATACAATTTAACATTGAAAACTATAAGTATAATTAAGACTTGTAGAGAAGAGAGAAAACATAAAACATAAACATTAATTCTTGAATGCAGATCTTTGAAGAATCTTCCATCACTGGAGAAAGGATGTAACTCAGTAGACTCGAAGGCATATCAGGCTGTTCCCTTGGATCGAGTAGATAAGACATCTTCATTTGAAGGCAAGAGTAAGACTGTCTCCGTGATGGGTCTAAACAAAGTCTTAACACTACCATTTCTTGCTGTCTTCACTTTCACCTTGCGAACCTTTCCATCATCACTAGTGATTGCCTTTATAAAGTGATCATTCATATCGGGTTTGTTCTTCAGAATTTTTTTAAGTGAAGTTAGCCTAGAAATAGCTTGTTTCTTGTTATTTGGAAGTCTAATTCTTGGTGAACGAAATGGTAAAGGAGCTACCCAACTGTTAGTTTCATCCTTGAAGAATTCATTATTCAAGATGTTTATGAACTCTTTATCCTCAATGGAAGGAACTGTCTTATTGTCATCACGAGTTATTTGGAATATAGTGTCACCAAAGTCTTGATGAGAACTGAAGTCTTTAAGTCTTTAAACTGAAACTCTCCTGAACTTGAAAGTTAAAAGGATGTTTAAGTGAATGAAAGGTGCATTCAGATTCTCTGATGCTGGTCTTGCATGAGAACACATCATAAGACTCTTGAAATGTATTTAAGTAAACATCTCCTATTATGACCCATCCAAAATCTAATTTCTGTGCATAAGGGGCATCATTTGGTCCATTGCATTGTTGTCACACCTTATGGACTCTTGGGATATCTCTGCCTAAAAGAAGGAGAATCTTTGCATCATCATCAAGCGGTGGAATGTAACTGGCTATGTGTTTCATATGAGGATGAAAAAGAGCCGCTTCTGGTGTAGGGATCTCTTCTCGATTGTTTGGCAACTGATCACATTCGATAAGTGTTGGAAGTGAAAATTCTGTGTTTCCATACTCAGATGCTACCACAAAACCATGTGCTCTTCTTCCAGATACCTTAACCAGGCCTGAGCAAGTTCGTAAAGTATAGGGCCATGTTTCTCCTTGAATATTGAACACGTTGAAGAATTCTGGACTTGCTAATGAACGATTGCTCTGGTCGTCAAGGATAGCATACATCTTCACTGCGCTCTGTGGTCGTCCTTCTGGATATACCTTGACCAGACATATTTTACTGCATGACTTTCTGTGGAATCCTTCTTCACATACCTCAGTACATTTTGTGGATACCGATGCTGTCATTTCCTCAGTACTCTCCCCGCCATAACTTGGTGTGGTCTTTGAGGCTTGAGCAGTTTGAAGCACTTCTTTGGGAGAACTAGGATGATAAGCCGTTATGTGTTTATCACTGTTGCAGTCAAAACATTTGACAGGAACTTTACAGTCTTTAGCAAAGTGGTCTGTAGATGCACAACATCTATAACAAATATCGTGTTCTCTGAGGAAAGATTTGCGCTCTTCAAAGGGCATTTGTTTAAACACACGACAATTTCTAAGAGGGTGTGGCTTGTTATGAATAGAACATTGATACCTAGGATCATTTTCCTTGACTTGCTGTGGTTTAAAATCAGAGTCTTGAGAACTTGAGAAGATTCCAGTATTCTTGACATAGATAGAGTTCCGTGAGTCCTTAAACTTGCCTTGAGTATCGCAATTTAAAGATGTTGAAGGAAGAACTGTAGTATCAAAAAATAAAAAGCTTGGGTCATTCTTTACAGTAGCTATGTCTCTAATGAATTTGGAGAAAAAAGAAAAAGGTGGAAAGGATACTTTATAGTCCTGTTTATATTTAGATCCTTTCTTTGCCCATTCACTCTGAATATTCGGTGGCAACTTCTGTACAATTGGGTTTACACCATGAGCTGTATCCAAGTAGACAAGACCTGGAAGGTGTGGGTCTGCCTTGGCTCTTTCTACTTCAAGAATAAGGTCGCTTAATTCTTGAAACTTGTGGTTGTCCTTGTTAGACAGTTTTGGGAAGTTTCGAAGTCTCTTGAATAAAGCAAGCTCAATAGCTTCAGAACATCCATAAACTCTCTCTAATCTCTCCCAAACTATGTTAAGACCCGTTGCTGGATCATCGCAATGAACAGATTTCAGTCTTTTAACTTGTTCTGATGACTGCGGTCCCAACCATTTGATAAGTAGGTCAAGTTCTCCTATAGGTTCAATCTCCAGGTTCTGGATTATAGTCTTGAATGTAGCTCGCCAACCTCTGTAGTTTTCTGGTTGATCATCAAATTTCGTTAGTCCAGAGTTAAGAAGCTCTCGGCGAATCATATACTTGCCAACTTCTTCCATTTCAGACTTTTCTGATTTTATTTCTGTACGTGGAAATGCGTCACCACTGCAGACAGTATGTGGCTTGTGCTGTTCCAGTGGTGATGTAGAGAATGGAGATGCAGATGCGTTTACTCCAGGCGAGGGTTTGATCTGTGTGATGTTTGGAGCATGGGAGCTTGAAAAAGACTGTGTTATGAGATTCATGGGATTTGTTCCAATTGGTTGTGATATTTCTTTGTGATTATATCTTGCTGAGGTCTGACAAGGTGTATAGATTTGTTCTCTTGGACTTGTAGTGTTGGACAGCATAGTAGAATCCTTCAAAGGTACAGTGTTAAACTGAGATTCATGTTTTAACGATATGCATTCTGGCTGCTTACTTGCTGAACAGGTAGGTGCAGAGACTTCAGCTGTATGTAGGGGAGTATATCCATTGTTCTGGTTCAGAACAAATTGCAAAGTTCGTTTAGCAGGATCGTCAGCAGACTTTAGGTTAGGGTAATTCATTCCTTCTTCCTCTTCCACAGCTTGTTCGAAGACCTTTAACCTTGCTAGAGCTGCTGCTTCTTCTCTTTTCTTTTGCAGAAGTTCTAACTGGGCCTCTGTCTCTGCCTGTACACGTGTTGCTTCTGCCTGTGCTTCTGCCTGCACACGTGTTGCTTCTGCCTGTGCTTCTGCCTGCACACGTGTTGCTTCTGCCTGTGCTTCCGCCTGTTTGCGTGCTGCGTCCGCCTGTTTGCGTGCTGCGTCCGCTTTAAGAGTCGATTCTTGTTCAAAGCAATAAGATTGTGCTTTCGCAGCCTCTGCTTCTGCACGGGCTTTGACTAACTGAATGCTTAATGCTGACCTCTGGGAGAGTGACTGCAGCGATTTGCTTGATCTAGTAAATCTGTGAGAGGTTGCTTACACTGACGGTTTTTTTGAGTGTCTAGAAGAAATAGAGGTACAGGATGTAGTTTCGATCAAATTTGCTATCCTATTCTCTAACTGTAACTTCGCTTCCATAAACGCAACATGTCTCTGTTGATCAGCAGTGGTAAAGTCGATCAACTCTTTTGACGCTTGTTCTGTACTAACTTGTGATAGAAAGGAAGAATATTTTTCAGAGAGTTTCCTGTAATTTTCATATGTCTTCTTAAGTCTTGTAAGTGCATTGTTTAATTGCTCTCCATTACTGCCAGTCTTCTCAATATCAGATATGTGTTGCAGCATTTTTATCCACAATTCAGACAGACTATGGAACATTCTTTCACTTTCTGCTTCATACCTCTCTCTTGCCTTTAGAGAAAGATGTATTGACCGCCTTGGTCTCTCAGGTAGTACAACATGTTTATCTGAATCATCTTGACCGAGCATTAATTCATCTTCCATGTTAATAGAATGCATAGAAATAGACATGCTCTATGGTTGCAGATATGATGCTTATGAATCTTATCACTGGGTGATTTTTTTTTTATTTTATTTTTTTTAAACTTAATAGCGATAGTCCCAAACAGAAGAAATGAACAATTTCTGAAGCAGTCTGTACTCACTGTATTCACTGTAGGAAGGCAGACAAGCAATTCTTGTACTTTTTCTTTATCGTATTGCAGATCAGTCCTTTACTGATGAAATGACAGGAAATCCCATTACCTTCTTGCAGATATCATATTTTTACTGTTCTGTTTCGAATTCCCGCTTTATGTGTGAGGCATACTCCAGAAGACCCAGTCTGTATAGCAGTATAACTCCACACTGATTTAGAAACCTCCACAGGCAGTTTACTCGATGAAATAATGACTCCAAGTATAATCTGTAGTATCTTTACTTGCGTTGAAAGCATACAAAGATGTTTTTTAGAGCATATTCATAGGTAAAAATATGATGCGACTACAAGCACAGCAGGATCTCCTCACTAACTGAACTCAACTGTTGCAGAAACATCTAGACAAGGCTGTTGAGCAGGGAGTTACAGTTGGGAAATGCTAAATGACTAAATCTTGCAGGGGGACTGGAATATACTAATACAAAGAATATAAATAATGTTAAATAACATTAAAGGAGGCTGTTGTGACAGCACAAGCGGGGTCAGACTTGCTGCAGATAGGTAGGAAAAGCATTAGCTAGGCTTGTGTTCTTGTTTCTCACTTGCTGTGAAAACACCCCAAACAGCTCTTTTGAGGGCTAGCACATCAGTCTCCTGTGTTTTTTTTTTTTTTGTGTGTGTGTGTGTGACACTCTACAGCCCACTGACACCCAGAGCTGTGTGCACACTACTGCTGTTGCCTCATTAAGTTTCAGGCACAGAACCACTCCAGTGCATTATTATTTCACTGTATTCTGATCGTACTATTGCATTTCTCTGTGTGAGACACTCCACAGCCCACTGACACCCAGAGCTCTGCATATGTGATTCCTGCCCTTTAGGGATTAAAACCCGACTTTGCATCAACTCCGTAATTTGTGGTGAGACTTTTGGCATGGATCCCCCTCTGCCATGCCCCTGTCCGGGTGTTAGACCCCTTGAAACAACTTTTTCATCACTTTTGTGGCCGCAAACAGTATTTGTAGGTTTTAAAATTCACCTGCCCATTGAAGTCAATGGCGGTTTGCCAGATTTGCCTGTTCACAAACATTTTCGGAAGTTCGCGTTCACCGTTCACGAACAGAAAATTCTATGTTTGTGATATCTCTAATCAGGAGTCAGGACAGCTCCATCTCTGGACGTGTTTTAATCCAGACTGAAAACCCACCTGTTCATTCTGGCATTTGCAGAAATATAATTTTATTGTGTAAATGCTTTAGCCTACTACCAGTTACTGAATCTGAGAGAGCCTAAGAACTTTGAGTCCTATGGGAGGAAAGCACTATAGAAATGTTATTGTTAATTTCAAACCAAAAGCCCGACAGAAGTGCCCAGTGTCCACATATATACAGTAGCTGGTCAAAGGCAATTGCCATGTTGTGGAGCATATTGCTATTGTAGAAAGTGCAAATGCTTGCAAGCAGTAATGAAAACAGGCTGACATATGACCAGATCCATTACTCTGCTGATCCGCTGCTAATAAGGCTAGGCTCATACCGGGCCATTGCGTTGCACATCCAGCAAAAGCAGGGTTGCCACACAATGGAGGGAAAAGTCACATTTTGTGTTATGCCTGCAGGGTGATGCATACAGCTTAGTATAGAGTACCTAGAATGTATGCTTCACTGCAACTGTAACAGTAACAATTATATTTTTATAGCGCTTTTCTCCCTGGGGACTCAAAGCGCTGTGACCCTGCATTATACAGTCTCAAAGGCTCGGGAAAAGAGGTGAGTTTTTAGCCTTTTTTTAAGCTGTCCAGAGAAGGAGCCTCTCGTACTGATTGTGGAAGTGAGTTACATAGAGTAGGGGCTGCATAGGAAAAGGCCCGAGCACCAAATGTTAAGTGTATCCTGGGAATAACCAGCTTCATCTTGTTGGCAGAGCGGAGGCTGCGTGGAGGGGCATAAAGTTCCAATAGATCCGCTATGTATTTGGGTCCCATGTGGTTTAGGGCCTTGAATGTCAGCACTGCAGGCAGATCTTACAATTGATTCTTTATTTTACTGGCAACCAGTGAAGAGTTTGCAGTACTGGGGTGATGTGTGAACTGCAGTAGGCATTGGCTAGGAGTCTGGCTGCAGCATTCTGTACTATTTGTAAGGGGCGCAGAACCTTATCTGTAGATCCGATGAACATGGCGCAACGCAACAGTAGTCTAGGCAGGAGGATACAAATGCATGAACCAGGGCAGGTAGGTCTTCAGCTAGGATAAGGTCACGATTTTCGCTATATTTCTCAGATGGAAGAAGGAAGACTTGATGACAGCTGATACCTGCTGTCTGGGTTTTAGATTTCCATCCAGGATCACCCCAAGGTTTTGCACAGAGTCTTTATACTGTACGGTATCTCCCCCAATTGCTAGTTTGAGGTGATGAGCGTTTTGAACTTTATCCATCATGTATGGACCATGGACCACCTACCACCAACACCTCTGTTTTGTCAGAGTTCAGTCTCAACCAGCTGCTGTTCATCCAATTTTGTAAATCCACTAGACACGCATTTATGGATGCTGATGGTTCTTGGGTGCCAGGCTTGAAGGACAGATACAGTTGTGTGTCATCTGTAACGGTCAACTGTAAACCTGCATTATGCGGTATCACCATGCATGCTTAGCGTTATACCAACAAATTCCACTGCACTGCACTGCTAATGCCTGAGGTCACATTCACAGTGGGATGTTATTGTTCTGTGTTATAAAGTCATTATACCGCAGGTTAATGCACTATAATGTTAAGCCAATGCGACATTTACAGTGCGACGTTAATGTTGTGTTGTACAGTGGGTTGCAAAAGTATTCGGCCCCCTTGAAGTTGTCCACATTTTGTCACATTACTGCCACAAACATGAATCAATTTTATTGGAATTCCACATGAAAGACCAATACAAAGTGGTGTACACGTGAGAAGTGGAACAAAAATCACACAGGATTCCAAACATTTTTTTACAAATCAATAACTGCAAACTGGTGTGTGCATAATTATTCGGCCCCCTTTGATCTAAGTGCAGTCAGTTGCCTATAGACATTGCCTGATGAGTGCTAATGACTAAATAGAGTGCACCTGTGTGTAATCTAATGTCAGTACAAATACAGCTGCTCTGTGAGGGCCTCAGAGGTTGTCTAGAGAATATTGGGAGCAACAACACCGTGAAGTCCAAAGAACACACAAGACAGGTCAGGGATCAAGTTATTGAGAAATTTAAAGCAGGCTTAGGCTACAAAAAGATTTCCAAAGCCTTGAACATATCACGGAGCACTGTTCAAGCGATCATTCAGAAATGGAAGGAGTATGGCACAACTGTAAACCTACCAAGACAAGGCCATCCACCTAAACTCAAAGGCCGAACAAGGAGAGCGCTAATCAGAAATGCAGTCAAGATGCCCATGGTGACTCTGGACGAGCTGCAGAGATCTACAGCTCAGGTGGGAGACTCTGTCCATAGGACAACTATTAATCATGCACAGTACAAAGTTGGCCTTTATGGAAGAGTGGCAAGAAGAAAGACATTGTTAACAGAAAGCATAAGAAGTCCCATTTGCAGTTTGCCACAAGCCATGTGGGGGACACAGCAACCATGTGGAAGAAGGTGCTCTGGTCAGATGAGACCAAAATGGAACTTTTTGGCCAAAATGCAAAACGCTATGTGTGGCGGAAAACTAACACTGCACATCACTCTGAACACACCATACCCACTGTCAAATATGGTGGTGGCAGCATCATGCTAGGGGTGCATCTCTTCAGCAGGGCCAGGAAAGCTGGTCAGAGTTGATGGGAAGATGGATGGAGTCAAATACAGGGCAAACCTGGAAGAAAACGTCTTGGAAACTGCAAAAGACTTGAGACTGGGGCGGAGGATCACCTTCCAGCAGGACAATGACCCTAAACATAAAGCCAGGGCAACAATGGAATGGTTTAAAACAAAACATATCAATGTGTTAGAATGGCCCAGTCAAAGTCCAGATCTAAATCCAATCAAGAATCTGTGGCAAGATCTGAAAACTGCTGCTCACAAACACTGTCCATCTAATCTGACTGAGCTGGAGCTGTTTTGCACAGAAGAATGGGCAAGGATTTCAGTCTCTAGATGTGCAAAGCTGGTAGAGACATACTCTAAAAGACTGGCAGCTGTAATTGCAGCAAAAGGTGATTCTACAAAGTATTATATAGTAGCAAATATATCGGCGCCAAGGGACAATGGAACCGTCGCTGAGAAGAACAATGTCCAAAAGTTCAGAAGTCAGGCATACATCAAAGGTCAGCGCAGGTTTAGAAAGTCATTATAAAGGTGGTTCTACAAAGTATTGACTCAGGGGGCCGAATAATTACGCACACCCCACTTTGGAGTTATTGATTTGTAAAAAATGTTTGGAATCATGTATGATTTTCGTTCCACTTC